>NW_025212894.1:26764-29283 GCF_004010195.1 Chiloscyllium plagiosum
GACCCACCCAAACCCTTTTTCCCTCTGACTAATGCACCTAATTGACAATTTAAGCATGGCTAATTCACCTGACCTGCACATCTTGGGACTGTGGGAGGAAACTGGAGCTCCCGGAGGAAACCCACGCAGACACAGGGAGAATGTGCAAACTCCTCACAGTCACCCGAGGCTGGAATCAAACCCGGGACCCTGGTGCTGTGAGGCAACAGTGCTAACCACTGAGCCACCGTGCTGCCCCTGCATTGCCGCTCCTAGCCTTTGTATAATTAGCACAGATTGTTACACTTGAAGTGATTTATTTTTACTTGCTTCTGCTTTGATCCCTCCCCTCTCATTGCCCGCAGTCAAAACAAACTTTACCAAGTGGTTCTTTAAAATTTACCCTCTCGCCTTTTCAAATATATCAGGAACAGCAACCAAGAAAAATAATTTCTGTCAAAACTGTAAGCAGATTGAAAAGACACAAGACTGCAGGATTAGAAATCCTACCTAATGATACGAGAGAGTATATGAAGCGATCATTTTGTTTAAATAAAATACCCCAGAATGGGAGCTCCACAACTGATTAAATCATCATTGTGAGATGTATCCATTGCTCCATACATTTAATCTTATTGTGGAATAAAACAGTCTACACAAAATCAATTATCACCTCATCTACCTTCAAAGAAAAGGTTAAATGTGGATCAGATCCCACCCAGATTGCAAATGTTTCTTGAAGAAGTGCTGCTCTTTTATTCAATGTGTTTTTGTTGTGTCTTTTCCTCTGCTCACCATCATTGCATGTCTACACGCTTATGTTCCATGATATATTTACTAAGACTTGCTTTCACAGCCATTACTCATTGCTCAGTAACTATCTCCAGCTCCAACTCATTCTGAGGATTACCGTTTAATTTCCACACTTACAATTTCATTTATCATGTATACCCACAACATTTAATATCACTCTAAACACTGTTTGCACTGCTTCCTGAGAAACTTGCTCTATCATCTGCCATGATATATATGTTCTTCTTCTCTGTTCTATTTTCAACTTCTGCCTCATGCAGCATTTTAAGTTTGCTTTTCCAAACTTATTTGAAGAAAAACTGGGCAACAGAAGTGAACACATTTATTGTCAGTGCTTGCTTAACAAATGGAGATAAACAAAGAGAGATAGGAACATGAGGAGAAGCGAAAAGAGAAATAAAGGTTCACCTAAATTATGATCAACTATGCAAATTACCCATAAAAGAGGTGCTGCTATTGTTGGAGACCAATCATCTCTCAGCTGGGCAACTCTGCAGGAACATTCAGGGTAGATATTTTCCAAATCAACCTATCTAAAGAGGTTATGACACACTTCAGGAGAGAGTTGAACCTCTTGTTGGGTCTGGGTGTGATGCTCTTCGGAGGACTGGTATGGACTCAATGGGCCGAATGGCTTTCTTTCACACTGTAGGGATTCTCTGATTTAGTTAGAAGTAATGAGTAGTTTACAAGAGCAAAGAGGTGTGATGGAGGGCAGTTTCAGGAAGTGGAGACACTGCATTTACAGTCAGGTCGATGGTTGGCTGCTCGAAATGGCAGGAGAGGTAGCGAGGTGATGCAGGAGTCTCCTGTGGCTCTCCATCTGAAACAAGTATGCTGATTGTGGGATCTTACAGAAACATAAAATAATGAAGGGAATAGATAAGATGAGAGGTAGAGAGGATGTTTCCACTGGTGGGTGAAACTAGGACAAGAGGGCATTGCCTCAAAATTAGGGGAAGCAGATTTGGGACCAAATTGAGGAGGATCTTAGTCACCTGGAGGGTTGTGAATCTATGGAATTCCCTGCCCAGTGAAGTAGTTGAGGCTTCCTCATTGAATGTTTTTAAAGCTATGATAGATAATTTTTTGAACAGTAAAGGAATTAAGGGTATTGGAGAGAGGATGGGTGAGTGGAGTGGAGGCCATGAAAAGATCAGCCATGATCATATTGAATGGCAGAGCAGGCTCAAAGGGTCAGATGGCCTACTCCTGTCCCTAGTTCTTATGTTGTTATTGCTACTGTTATATCAATGAACGCATTTCATGTATCCCTGCACTTATGCATTGCATAGCAACTGTACACACACAAAACCTACAAAAAATGTACTACTTTTCGATTCACATTCTATTGAGTTAGTTAATGACCAACGCCCTTTAGTTTCAAGCTTAATCAAGGCATCAACACGGTGCTTTTCACATTGTTCTTGATTTGAGGCTTTCACACTGCACTTTCAAGAGTTGTTTTGTGCAAACAATGTTTAAAACTAGAGGAGCCTGATAGATATCCAACTCTTGGGTCAGTACCAACTGACATATTGAAAAAAGTGAAAACAGGCCTTCTGAGGATGTGCTGCCTTGATGATATGAATACAATTATCTCTTTCAATATTTTTTATTGGAATTCTCTGGTGCTGACATCCTGTAGGCTCCTTCTCGGAAAAGTAAATAAATAGACCTTTGCTCTAAGAATAGGCACTGAACATGTGTGAAAGGCCCTACATTGT
>NW_025212895.1:0-1300 GCF_004010195.1 Chiloscyllium plagiosum
TAATCAGAGACTTTCTCGCAGAGTGGAAATGGCTATCTCGAGGGGGCATAATTTTAAGGTGATTGGAAGAACGTTTGGGGAGATATCAAAGGTAGGTGTTTTACTCAGAGTGGTGGGTGCTTGGAATGCACTGCCAGCGGTAGTAGAGTTAGCTGCATTAGGGTTGTTTAAGTGACCATTGGATAGGCGCATGAATGATAGTACAATGAAGGACATGCCAGTTAGTCTGATCTTCGAGTAGGATAAAAGTTCGGCAGGAAGTCAAGGGTCGAAGGCCCTGCAATGTGCTGTACTGTTCTGTGTTTTATGTTTCATCCAGGCTGTGCATTCTTATCAATTGTTGAATGTGAGGGAGTGATGTATGTGAGATCAGGAAGCTAGGGAGGGCCGTTAGCCCAGATCTTCAAGTTATGTTGTTCATTGTTACATTCACCTGAATGCCATTACTGGTGTGGTGTCCTATACCAGGCAGGCTCCGCCAAGTTCAGTTATTAACGTGATTCTTGACTTGTCATTTGCTGCTGTTTTCTTCAGGTACAATCTGTTGGGTGACCCATATATTGATTAGATGTTTGCTAAGTTGCATGAATTGGGTAAAAGATAAGACATCAACTATGATTATTCAACTGAACTATAATCTCTGAAAACAATTAGGTCGATTCTATATTTATGGAACTATAATATAAACTCTTGTCAAGATTTTCCAACACAGAAATAAAGAATGCGCATTTTATTTTCTATCGAACAAAGAACATGGATGGAACTCTTTTGGTGATCAGAATTACACACACAATGTCAGGATTCAAAACGATGCACTGTCACTCCAACATTTTGAAAATGGTTGGCTTCTGAATGACTACATGTTCAGGGTGAGCAAACAATTGAACAATCAAATTGAATTAGCGTTCTTATGCATTTATAAATAACCAATCAGTTTAATTTCTCACTGAAATGTACAAGCTTCAGCTATTTGTCAGCGAATTAGAAATGGCTATAGTTCAACATGCTCTGTGAATATTAAACTAAATAAATGATTTGTGCTATCAAATTTTAGTGAACAATAATTTGAAAACGTTTAACTTTTAGAAAGAATTTTATTTAATTTGAAATGCAGACAGTGAACAAAAACGATGAATATATTAATGTGTGCGTGAAAATTCAAACCTTTTCAAAGAGATTTGTGCCAAAGCAATGACAGATTTGTTTGAGTAATTGGAATACATCATTTAAATTATTCATATTCTGAGCAATAATCAGACTATATAGTGAAGCTGGCCTTGCAATACTTGCATTTTAAATG
>NW_025212895.1:3837-19908 GCF_004010195.1 Chiloscyllium plagiosum
CTGTACAAAGAATATAGGTTGTATCTTAACTGGACGAGCACCAACATCCTTGTGGGGAGGTATGCTAGTGCAACTCAGATGGATTTGAATAAACCAGGAGAGTGAGAACCAAAGCAGATGATCAGGAAGTGAGCAGAATGTAGAGGTGAATAGGACATCAGGCACGGCCAGTCTAATGACCATGCCGAGAGAAGGAATCAAAACAGTGAGTTGGGAATTGGAATAAATTATCGAGATGAGGCGCAGGTTTTTCAGAGATTAACAAGTAAGGGTGAAGAGTGTGGGGGATGTGAGGGAGTGAGGTGTGTGAGATCAGGGAGACAGTGCACAAGAAAATGTTAAAGGGGAAAGAAGTTGGGCTGGGGAATTCTGTGATAAACAACTGGCAGCAAAAACGGGAAAACTTGTTGTTTGTCAAAGTGAATACCTGGGAAAGAATTGTTTTTCCTTCAGATAAATGCCACCCTTATTGCTAGAGTTCTGTGTTATAATGGAGGAAAAGCTGTGTTCACATTATGGCTGTAGCTTTAATAATGGTGGCAAACAGCTAGAATGTGTCAGTGCTGTTGTTGGACAATGCTATCACTGAGCATATTAATTACACTGGATATTCCCAGAGATGGCTGGACTGCCTTTGTTTGAGTGAGTGCTGAAGTTGCATGAGATGATGTTGGTATGTAATATAGCCACTTACTGAGTACAGTCAAAGGAACAAAGCAGCAACTGCCATTGTTTATTGTTTCAGAATACACCAGAATGTTCATGGTTGCCACTGCAAAGAATCATGCAATGAAAGACAGGTCTGTCACGTCTGTGCCAGCAAGTGTATATCCGAAGACATTTTAAACCTTTGTGGGTTTACCTGCCTCAACGACACACCTAGACAACGCATTCCAGATTCATACCATCCTCTCAGTTCTAAACACATTCCGCAAATCCTCTCTTAATCCCCTGACGTTCATTTTAAAAGTGTATCCCTTTGTTTTTGATCCTTTGACTAAGGAAAACAGCTGCTGCCTGTTCATCCTCCCCATACTCCTTTTGCTCTTGTACACCTTACCATATTCCCTCCTCAACCTTCCCTGCTGCAAAGAAAAAACGAGCAAATTTAGCCCTCCTCTTTCATACTCACTTTTGAGTACTCACTTGTCTTGCTACTTCTGACTTGCATCTTCCCAATTTATTGGTGTTACATTTCATCAGGCCATTGATCTGGCTATCTGAATAATCTGTTTCTATCCTTCTGTAGCCTAACACCTTCCTCCTGACTATGACCCAACCAGCTCATTTTTGTCTCATCCACAACATTCATTGGTCATCATCCCACTGCTCCCCACCTTCCACATTCTCACAATCGTCATTTCTGAATATCACAAACAAACCGTGATTTCCTTCCTGTTCTCCAGATGTTAGTCAGAGGATGACTTGACAATTCCAGTCTCTTGATTTTCCTATTTTGGTGAATTTGAGTGATGTAGTGAACACATTTTATGAGGGAGCCCCAAATAGCATTTTCGACACAGAGTTAAATTCACCTTTTACACTCTGCCCCTCTGCATGTTTTATTTATAGGCATTGTAAATAATTTAGGATAAACTAGGGTTTGGCACCTTGCAATAGAACATTAGCATTTTGCGTGGCACTGTTCTTTGTAACATTCCCTGCAATAGCCAGAGCTGAAGAAATTTTTCATCTGCAGGATGGGCATGGACAAACATTCATTGCTCGTTTAAATCAGCGAGTGTGATGGGGATAAATATTCAATGAAGTTCTATGTTAGGGGCAAACTGCAGAAGATAAAACCATATTCTCATATCCATCTTGAATTGGAAGCAAATACATACTGTAAAAAAAATCAAAAATATTGAAACACCACCGTAGGGGAGAAAGAAACATGTCGTCTGCACTTGATGGAGATATAGAAATATATAGTACAAGTACAACCTGAACAAGAATCAAGTGGTAGAAGAGAAAGTACAAGGAACCCTTTCTACATTTTAAATGGAATCCAGATCCCGATTTTCTTGTACAGCGATGTTTTCTCATCCAATCTCACTACCTCAAAAACAAGCTTTTCCCTATCACTAAAACGTCATCTGCCATTCTTCCTCTTCCGTCCTACTCTTTTCTTACATTCCTACTCCCCTTGCATTACCCCTTCTGCTGCCACATTCTCTTCCACTGATGATCTCCCTTCACACTCTTCTTCTGCCACTCCCACTGTAAGTTACACCAATTCCCCAGTTACTCCCACTTTCTCTGGCCATCCCTTCCTCTTTTTGCTTTCCAACTGGGATGATGGGAGCCACTGGCTTCTGGGTTGCTATTTGTCATCAGTCAATGATGAGATTGAGATGATCAATGTCCAATAGGAACAGACAATAGTGTGTTCCTGTCATTGTCTGATGCACCGTGAACAGGCTGGTTTTGTTCCTCATGGTACAGAGTGGAGTGTCTTTCTGTCTCTCTGTCACAGCATTTAACCAAACAGCCTCATCACAAATAGGACAAACCTCTCCTCAGAATCAGAAATCCATGCATCAGTTTTCCCTTAAACATTGTGAGGAGAGTGAGCACATCGTGCAAACAGGCCGTGTACTATCCTTTTGCTCTTTATTCATTTAACTGATTTTCCAATGTCAGTTGAGGTGAGGTCAGAGTAACTTGCATTGAATCACAGTAGTATTTGGCTCATGTGACATCAGGGATCCTGAGGAAACTGTGGTCAATGGGAATCGCAGGAAATTCTGCGCTGGTAGTTTCCTCACTGAACAATGACACTTTCCCCAGAGCTATTGGGAATGACAAATAAACTCTGCCCTTGATAGTGCATTCATAAACCATAGATAAATTTGTCTTTATAATAACATCAAGACATATTATGTTTTCACAGATTAGTCTAAAGTCTACAAAAAGTAAGATCTTGCTGCTTGAGTGTCACTCCAGTGAAATCAGGACGTTACAATAAGATTACCTTCCCAATTATTTTCAATCAGTTACTTTCTGAGGACTGATCGTGCGATATCAGTACCACTGAGATCAACATTTTCTCTGTCCAGCAGCATCGCATCATATTGTCTCAAGGCTTTACCACTCCACAATTTTAATTTATTCACCGGCTTTCTCGTTGTGCTAACCAGATGTATTGGGCACACAGTTTGCAGCAACGTGGAGATGCCTTGACCCTCTGGAAACTTCCTCCCCTCCCATAACCTACCCTCTGACTCCATGCACTTCCCCAACTCCACCTCCTGTCGTTTATTCACAATCCCTCCTGAACTTCCACTCTCTGATGCTGAATGTTCTGTAATTAGTAAATATCTGATCTTTATCTCTCTGTGCCCCCACTTTAAAGAATTTTTGGCATGACATTCCGCTGTCTTCGCCTCAGTGCCCATTTCTTTCGGTAAGATTCCTCCCTCTGTCCCATATATCCCGTTACCCAGCTGCAACACTCTCCCTCCACCTGGCCCACTCGCTCTGGCCTTTACCTGAACTAAATCGGTTCATTGAGACATCTCCACGTGACATTGGTTGTCTTAATTTCTCTGCACTCCCCTATCCAAATCCAACCTGTTACTGTCTGATCCGCCTACACTCCATGTGCTTAGATCCAACCCTAAATGTGTTACTCAGCCTGTCCCGATAAGTCTGGTGGACTGATTTAGAAATTGCAGAGGTTGAACACCCACTCTCAGATACTTCTTCTAATCTCGCCCTGCACTATGACCCTACCATGGCACATCATGCCATTGTATAAATTATGATTACTGACCATATTTTATCTGGAGATTTCTGCCCCACTCACCCCTCCCCCTAACTGCCCCGAGCTGATGGTCCTCTGATAGCAGTGCTCGCTTCTATCTCCCCCCAAAAATTCACAAACATAACTGCCTGGGCAGACCCATTGCTTCAGCCTGCTCATGCCACACAGAGGAAGTGCATGGATATACACGTATGCCTGTTTCTTCTAGGGGTACGTCGACCATTCCCTGTTCCAGTTCTATTTCAGCACCCATCCACAACTCTTTGTCCTATTCATAGATGATATCATCAATGCTGCTTCTCTCTCTTGTCTGGAATTGGAAAAGTTCACCGATTTCGCTTGGAATTTGAACCCCTCCATCACTTTCATCTGGCCTATCTCTGAGTCCTTCCTTCCTTTCCTCAACATCTCTGCTTCCATTTCTAGGGATAGACAAGCCATTGATATCCAGTATTATCCCACCGACTCCCACAGCTTCCTGGAGTATACGTCCTCACACCAGGTTTCCTGCATAGACTCAATTCCATTCCCCCAGTTCCTCCATCTCCATCGCATTGCTTCTGATGATACTAAATTCAACAAGGAAGGCTTTGAAATGTCCACCTTGTTCATTAATCAATAGATTCCCCATCACTGTTGTCAACAGGGTCCTCAACCCAGTCTGGCCCATCTCTTGCACTTCATGCCTACCCCTCCCCCTCCCGCTAGCAACGGAGTTTCCCTTGTCCTTACCTACTATCCCAGTAGCATTCACATGCAGAGGATCATCAGCCCGCATTTCCCCCACCTCCAGCGAGATGCCCCCACCTGCACATATTCACCTCTCTTCCCTTGTCCACCATCTAGAGGGATCATTCCCTCCAGGACACACTGGTCTACTCTTTATTCACTCCCACCACAGGGCCACTTCATCTCCCCTGCCGGAGGTGTAACACTTTCCCATTTACAACCCTCCTCATTAGTATCCAAGGGGACAACTGAGCCGTCCAGGTGAAGCAGCACCTTATCAACATTTCCCAGAATCCAGTCTACTACATGCACTGCTTACAATGTGGTCTCCTCTACATCGGGAAAATGAAGGGTAGACTGGGTGACCGCTTCACAGAACATCCAAGTTGTACCGCTGCAAATGACTCTGAGCTTTCAGTTGCCTGCCAGTTTAGCAGCCCATCCTATTCCCTGACCAATATCTCTGTGTCAGGCTTGCTGCAGTGTTCCAGGCAAGTTCAGCGCAAGCTGGAAGAACTACACCTCATTTTCCATGTGCGGACCCTGCAGCCCTTTAGACTCATAATCAAGTTCAATAATTTTCGGGTCTGAACTCCCCAATGTCCTCGTCCCCTACCCATACACCAGGCCGAGTTATCACATAGCCTTCCATTACTCACACCCATTAGCTACTAACAGTCTCCATTAAGAGCTATCCAGTCTCTTCTGCATATACATCAACATTTTCCGTGTTACCATCAGTTCTGAAAAAGGGCACTGGACCTGAAACGTTAACTATGAATTCTCTGTACAGATGCTGCAGGACCTGCTGAGCATTTACAGCAATGTCCCTTTTGTTTCAACATTTTTATGGCAAGTTCTCACAATGCAATACGTCATCGATATTTAGAGCCCTGTCAAACAGTTAGATGTAACAATTGGCTGTTAAATGATACCCAAGTTCTGGTTGCTGTTTTGACAACAATTGAAATTTAACCAATAAATTTAAATTATGTCCAAGATAACAAAACACAATTGAGTTTATTTTATTGCCAACATCCAACCAAAGAGCCATCACATGTTTCAAAAGAATAGAGAAGCCATCACTATCATAACAAGGGAGAAAGAGATAGACACGTATAAGGAGAGAGACAACACAGAGAGTGAAACAGAATGACAGTCAGTAAAACAGAGAAAGGAAACAAAACAAGAAACAAACAGCCACATGGACAGGGAGAAGGGGAGATAGTAAGTTCAGGGAAAGAAACAGAAGACAGAGAAAAGGAAAATACAAGGAAACAGACAGTGTGAGAGATACAGTGAGACACAAAGCACACAGTGAGCTGGGGATGGGAAATGGGGGTGCTGGGAGTGAGGACCAGAGAGAGCTCGGAGTGAGCTGGGGGGAGGAAGATGAGGATTTACTTTGACCTGTACCAAGGTGTACAGGCAGATCATAGTAAGCAAGCATGTGCAGAACGATGGCTATAAAACATGTCGGAGAGGCATATAGGTGACGCTGCACAGCGTA
The DNA here is from genome assembly GCF_004010195.1 of Chiloscyllium plagiosum. Classification (NCBI taxonomy): domain Eukaryota; kingdom Metazoa; phylum Chordata; class Chondrichthyes; order Orectolobiformes; family Hemiscylliidae; genus Chiloscyllium; species Chiloscyllium plagiosum. The sequence continues at coordinate 9,843 of NW_025212895.1, forward strand.
TGCGCTAGGCGAGATCAACATGAACAAGATTAGCATTATCTGAGATTAGAGAGTACATTCATCAGTCTAATAACAGTCAAGAAGAAACTTTTAATGAACCAGCTGCTCTGTGTTTTCATATCTTTTAGCCTGATGGATGAGGTTGTAGGAGACCATTACTGGGGTGTGATTGGTCTTTGATAATGTTAGAACAAAACATTCCAGCGCAGAAACAGGTCATTCGATGGTCCAAGCCTGCGCCGATCCAAATCTTCTATCTAAATCTGTCACCTATTTTCTAAGGATCTGTATCCATTTGCTCCCTTCTCATTCATGTATCTTTCCAGAAACTTCTTAAATGGAACCACTGGTCACAGTTGACCATTTTGAGAAACTCCCTCCCCCTACTGTTCAATGTCTCATGTTGCCCAGCCAGTTCTTTATCCACATAGCTAGCGCACCATGTGACTTCACTTTCTCCATAGCCCGACCGTGGGGAAACATACCAAACGCCTTCCTTAAGTCCATGTACGTGACATCTACACTCCCTCCCTCACCAATCAACTTTGTCACTTCTTCAAAGAATTCTATTGAGTTGGTAAGACATGACCTTCCCTGCACTAAACCATGTTGTCTATCACTGTTAAGACTACTTTCATCCAAATGAGAGTAGATCCTATCCCTCAGTATCTTCTCTTGCAGATTCCCTACCCCTGACATCAGTCTCACCGGTCTATAATTGACTGGATTATCCTTACTACATTTTTTAAACAAGGGGATTAACAATTTCCCAGTCTTCCGGGACCTCAGCTGTGTTCAAGGATGCTCCAAAGATATCTATTAATGCCTTAGCTATTCCCTGTCTCCCTTCACTCAGTTATCTGGGGTAGATGTTGGTAGCCTTTCTGCAGCAACAGGCCATGTAAATGGAATCGATGGTTGGGATGTTAGAGTCCGTGTTGGTCAGAGCTGTGCACCCAACCTTGTGTAATTTCTCACTGCCCTGAGTAGAGCAGTTGCCGTACCAGGCTGTTATACACCGGGACAATACGCTTTCAATGGTGCATCTTTAGATGTAGCGCATGCTAATTTCCTGTATCACCTCAGGAAGGAGAGGCATTGTTGAACCTTCCCGACTGTTGGACCTATGTGAGAAGTTCAGGACAGGTTGTGAGTTATCATCACTCCGAGGCACGTGATGCTCGGCACTCCCTCAAACGGTTGATTTGGATGGGGTATGTTCCCCTCCTTTCTTCTTAAAGTCAGTGATCAGTCCTTTACGTTTACCGGATTGAAGAGAGAGGTCATTATCAACAGATCATGCCACCAAGCTCTCTATCGCCTATCTAGATTCTGACGTGTTATTGTTTAATATCTGTACTGCTATAGTAATGTCCTCATCGAACTTGTAGCTGGCGTTGTTTGGAATTTGGAAACTCAGCCGTGGTTGTACAGGGAGTACGTAGGGAGCTGAGGACACAGCCGTGGGTGTACATGGAGGACATTAGGGGGCTGAGGACACAGCCGTGGGTGTACAGGGATTACGTAGGGGGCTGAGGAAACAACTGTGGGAGTACAGGGAGAACAGTGGTTGGCTGAGGGCACAGCCATGGGTGTACAAGGGAGTACAGTGGTTGGCTGAGGACACAGCCGTGGGTGTACAGGGAACACACTAAGGGGCTGAGGTCACAGCCATGGGTGTAGCTGGAGTACCGTAAGGGGCTGAGGGTACAGATGTGGGTGTGCATGGAATACAGTAAGGGGCTGAGAGCACAGACGCGAGTGTGCATGGAGGACAGTGGGGGGCTGAGGACACAGCCGTGGGTGTACAGGGCGTACAGTAAGGTGCTGAGGGCACAGCCGTGGGTGTACAGGGAGGACAGTAGTGGGCTGAGGGTACAGCCGTGGGTGTACAGGGAGTATTGTTGGGTGTTGAGAACACATCCTTCAGCAGTTTTAGTGTTGATTGTTATTGTGGAGGAGGTGATTTTATCTATCTTCACAATTGTGGGTCAAAGGCCTGAGGAGCCAGTTGCAGAGGATCGAACCGAGACCAAGGTCGCAGAGTTTTGTGATTAGTCTGTAAGGGATAATGATTTTGAAGGTGGAGCTTTAGTCAATGAGCAGGAGTCTGGTGTAGGTGTCCTTGTTGTCCAGATGTCCCAGGGATCTGTGCAGGCTCGGGTATGGCATCTGTTGTGAACCCGTTACATCAGTCAGCAAATTATAGGGCAGCAGGTCAGGCTGGGAGACTGAAGTTGGTGTAGGCCATAACCAGCCTCTCATGATTATTGAGGTTGAAGCCACTGGGTGGTCGTCAATAAGGGCACGTTCCTTGTGCTTTCTCACTTACGAGGATGATGATGGCCTTCTTGAATCAGGTTGGGACTTGGGCTTCTGGAGGGAGAGTCTGAAGTTGTATGTGAATACCTCTGCTAGTTGGTATAAACAGGATCTGAGTGCTCAGCCAGGAACACTCTCCAGGCCCATCACTTTCTTTGATTTGACTCACTGAAAGACTGACCATGCCTGCAGCGGTGACAACAGACACAGGTACATCTGGGGCTTTCACGGCAAGTGTCAGCTCTCAGTGACAGTCACACAGTCATTTATGATCGACATCCCCACCCCCCCCTCCCTCTGTCATCTTCAACACACAATGACATTGGTTGGTGTGATTACCACACAGTCAGCATTGAGACAGATTGCCATAAAAAGACAGTGATCATGCGCCATCAGGTTCTGTGGCACCCCTGCCAGTAACAGTGGTGGACTCTCCCTCTTTATGGGCATTTAAGAGGGCATTGGATAGGTACATGGAGGATAGTGGGTTAGTGTAGTTTAGGTGGGCTTGGATCGGCGCAACATCGAGGGCCCAAGGGCCTGTACTGCGCTGTATTCTTCTATGTTCTATCTATGTTCTATGTAATGACATTGGTTGGTGTGAGCACCACACGTTCAGCATTGAGACAGATTGCCACTAATAGACTGGGATCATGCGCCATCAAGTTCTGCATCACCATAATGGGCGACACGGTGGCACAGTGGTTAACACTGCTGCCTCACAGCGCCAGAGACCCGGGTTCAATTCCCGCCTCAGGCGACTGACTGTGTGGAGTTTGCACATTCTCCCCGTGTCTGCGTGGGTTTCCTCCGGGTGCTCCGGTTTCCTCCCACAGTCCAAAGATGTGCAGGGTCAGGTGAATTGGCCATACTAAATTGCCCGTAGTGTTAGGTAAGGGGTAAATGTAGGGGTATGGGTGGGTTTCGCTTCGGCGGGTCGGTGTGGACTTGTTGGGCCGAAGGGCCTGTTTCCACACTGTAATCTAATCTAATCTAATAATGGGGTCAATTCATAATAAAATGGTGGGCAGGGTGCCAGTGCCAGTGGTGCAAGGAGTGAAGACTTTGCAGGTGTAATGCCAGTTAATCCACTGTTTAAACCTAAATGGAGTTAAGCATCTTGAGCGTTGTGCCTTTTCAATGGTGGACAGTCCTTAGTTAGTCAGGAGGTGCCATTTACGTGAACCATCTAACCTGATGGCAGTTTTGCTAGGTTTGCAAATTATACAATGATGATTGGATGGGCAGGTGATATTGAGGAAGTGGGGAGGCTGCAGAAAGACTTGGACAGTTTAGGACACCGGGAAAACACATCGCTGATGGAACACAATATGGGAACATGTGAGATTATGCACTTCAAAAGCAGTTTGGAGTCCTCGCCCTCTCTTACGGTTAATGCACAGGTTAAGTTGGCAGTTAGGAAAGCAAATGCAATGTTAGCATTCATTTCAAGAGAGTGAGAATACAAAAGCGGAGACATACTGATGAGAATGTAATGAACTATGGTCAGACGGCATTTGGATTATTGTGAGCTGTTCTGGGGAAGGATCTACGGTTGTTGGACATGATTTATCCTGGGAATGATGGCTTGTCATATGAGCGACAGTCGAGGACTCTGTGTCTGTACTCAATGGAATTTAGAAGAATGGGGGGGGGGGCGCATCTGATTGGAACTGACCGACTACTGCAAAGATTGATACAGTTAGAGTATAGAAGATTTTTCCACTGTCTTAGAGACTAAGACAAAATGGCACAGTTTCAGAGTGAAGAGATAGGCTGAATAGTCTAAATCTATTGCTATATCTCATGCCCTTATGGTCATACAGTCTATTATTCAGTTAAAGGCTCAGGCCTGCTCTTGTAACCCTTGTATCTGTACGTTGATTTGACTTCACCTTCTGGTCAATGGTAACCCCTGTAATACAGACAGTGGGAGAATTCAGTGCCAGTCAGTAGCGCAGTAATATGTTGAATATAAGCTGCTATCTGTGAGTCTCATCTGGCGGGAGTACATTGTCTCTACGATGATTGTCAATTTCAGTTTGGTATCTTTGAAGGATCGATCCTGTTATGCTAATATTATTGAATTTAACAAAACTGGTGCAACTTATCACAGCGTTCAGCAACAATACGTCATGGAACACTGAACACCTTTCTAATAACAGAATGGTCTAAAATGTTCAATATCAGAAACACTGCTTTACTGTTCATGTTCAAATCAGACTACTTGTCCCATCAAGGCGCTCAACTTGGAAATTTTTACATTTTTTTTTCAGATATGAGAATCGCTGGATGGGCTCACCATTTCTTGTCCGTCCCTAGTTGCCCCCATGAGAACGTGGTGCTGAGCTGCCTTCTTGTACCGCTGCAGTCCACCTGCTGTGCTTTGACCCACAATGCTATGAGGGAGGGAATTACAGGGTTTTGACCCAGCAACAGTGAAAGAATTGTGATATATTTCCAACTCAGGATGTTGACTGGTTTGGAGGGGAGTTTGAATGTGGTGGTGTTCGCAAAAACCTGCTGCTCTTGTCATTCTAGATGGAAGTACTTGTAGGATTGGAAGGTACTGTCTGAGGATCTTTGAAGAATTTCTGCAGTGCATCTTGTAGATAGTACACACTGCTGCTACTGAGCGTTGGTCGTGAAGGGAGTGAATGCTTGTGGTTGTGGTGCCAAACAAATGGGCTGCTTTGTCCTGGAGGGTGTCAAGCTTCTTTAGTGTCATTGTGGCTGCACCCATTCAGGCAAATGGGGAGTATTCCATCTCACTCCTGACTTGTGCCTTGTAGATGGTGAACATGATTTGGGAAGACAGGAGGTGAGTTACCCACGCAGTATTCCTAGCCTCTGATCGGCTCTTATATTTACGTGGCGATTCCAGTTGAAGTTCTGGTCAATGGTAACCCCAAGTTTATTGATAGGGGGTGTGGAGTGGGGAATGTAGTGACAACTATGTTGCTGAATACCAAGTGTTTATATTGTTTCTTACTGGTGATGGTCATTGTCTGACATTTGAGTGACGCGAATGTTACTTGCAACTTGTCAGCTCATGTCTGGAGATTGTTCAGATCTTGTTGCCTTTAGGCATGGACTGCTTCAGTATGTGAGCATTTGCGAATGGTGCTGAACATTGTCCAGTCATCGTCAAATATCCACATTCTAACCTTATGATGGAGAGACGGTCATTGATGAAGCCACTGAAGATGTTTGGACCTAGGTTTCATCCGGAGGGCCACTGAAGATTTTACGTAGTATGGTGATGAAACCTCTGTAAATGAACATTTAGTTCATGGAGCAAACCTACATCAACATTATCCTGAGGGACTACTGCAGAGATGTTCTGGAACTGAGATGACTGACCTCCAACAACAATGACCGTTTTCCTATCTGTCAGTTATGACTCCAATAACAAGTGTTGGCCCGCGATACCCTTTTCTCTGGTGCGCCTTGATGCCACATTTGGCAGAATGCAGCCTTGATGTCAAGGGCTGGAATTCAATTCCTTTTTCTATGTTTAAACCAAGGCTGTGATTAGGTCAGGAGCTGAGTGTCTCTGGCAAAACCCAAAAGGGGCGTCACTGAGCAGGTTATTGCTGAGCAGGTGCTGCTTGATAACACTATTGATGACAATTCCATCACTTTACTGATGATGGAGAGTACATTGATGAGGCGGTATTGGGCCGGGTTGAATTTGTCCTGCGTTTTCTGTACAGAACATACTTGAGCAGTTTTTTTCCCATTGTTGGTTTGTAATTGTACTGGAACAGCTTGCCTAGGGAAGCGGGAAGTTCTGGAGTACAAGTCTTCAGGACTATCGCTGGCATGTTATCAGGGGTTATAGACTTTGCAGTACCCATTACCTTCAATCGTTTCTTGACATCAGTCAATCGAATTTGCTGAAGACTGCTATCTGTAATGATGGGGACCACCGGAGGAGGCCGAAATGGACCATTCACTCGAAATTTCTGACTGAAGATTTCTGCGAAAACTTCAGCCTTACCTTTTGCACTGATGTGCTGGGCTCTTCCATCATTGAGGATGGGAATATTTATGGAGACTCCAGTGAGTTGTTTAATCGTCCAACACCATCCACGATCGGATTAGGAGGACAGCAGAGCTTAAATACGATGCATTCATTGTGGGATAGCTCAGTTCTGTCTGTCCCTTGCTGTTTATGCTATTTGGCATGCAAGTATTTCTGTTTGGAAGCTTCAGCAGATTAACATTTTATCTTTGTATATTCCTAGTTCTGCTCCTGGCATGCCCTCCTGCACTCTCCATCGAACCAGAGTTGATCCTCTGGCTTGATGGTAATGGTTGAGTTGGGGATATTTGGGCCGTGACATTACAGATAGTGCTTGAGTATAATTCTGGTTCTATTGATGGTCCACTGTGTCTTATGGACGCTCAGTCTTGAGTTGCTAGATCTCTTCGAAGTCTGTACCATTTAGCATGGTGATAGTGCTACACAACACAAAAGAGTTTATTTTGAATGTCACCATGAGACTTTTACCGATACTGTCATGGACAGATATATCTGCAGTTGGTAGATTGGTAAGCATGAGGTCATATATCATTATTTGCCTCTTGTTCTTTTCCTCACCATCTGCTGCAGACCCAATCTAGTAGCTATGTCCTTTTTGGACCCGACCAGCCTGATCAGTAGTACTGCTGCCGAACCAGTCTTGGTGGTCGACTTTGAAATCTCCCAGCCAGAATACACGTTGTGCCCTTGCCACAGTCAGTTCTTTCTCCAAGTGTTGTTTAACATAGAGGAGCACTGATTCATATGAGGAATGACGTTACGTGGTAATCAGTAAGAGACATCGTTGTCCATGGTTAATCAGAAGCCATGGGACTTCATTGGCTCTGGAGTCAATTTTGGGGACTCCCAGAGCAACAACCTACCAACTGTACCTCACTGAAATCGGCAATGATTTCATTCTCATAGGTAGATTCATAAATCCAACGATATTGAATTGAATTTCCACCATCTGCAGTGGCGGGATTTGAACTTGGGTCCAAAGAACAGGAGCTGATTTTCTGGATTGATAATTTATAGGTAAGACCATCAAGCCTATTTGGAACCACATGATGTTCTCAACTGCCATTTCTTGTGTTGCCCTGTTTTTCATTAATTGCTTATGTTATTCTGTAATCTCATCCTTCATTAAATCCTGATTGAAATACACACTCATGAACGTCCTCTCGACTTCTTGAATTTCATTTAATCCGTTTCGTTTGAACTGACATTTCAAGGCAGCTGCCCATTAGAAAATACCAGGAAGTAAGAATGGCTGACTGTGCACTATATGTATCACCGGACCAGCGTGTCTGTCCAGGCACGTGCAGTATTTATTGTGGGTCAGAGAACCTCCGAATTATTAGAGCACAGATGGAGGCCATTCAGCCCATCGAGGAGTCACAAGCTCTCCAACTGAACAAACGGAGATAGAGAGATTGTGTGGAGATAGATGATGTGTGAGAGAAATAAACAGAGGGAAAGAAAGTGAAAGGAGATAAACTGAGAGAGGATAGAAAGGGGAGTGATTGGCTGAGTGGAAAAGGTGTTAGATGATTGTGAAGTTAGATAGATCATTAGGGTATATAAATATGCACAGACAGTAATTAGAAGTTATATTTAGAAATTCTTCTGGACACCATACCATGTGTGCACTATGCTGATACTGGCTGCCATCCCAGAGTATTTATTTCCAATAATATCACAGAATTTACTGACAGATAAACAGAATCCATTAGGCCAATAGATTGGTTCCTTGCAGAAAGCAGAGTCTTTAAATAGACTGTGCCAAGAGCAGAAGGAAATGATGTCACCCCCCAAACTGTGTGAGAGACCACACAGTTTGAGGGGCCAGAGAATCACAGTGAGGGGGATCACTGACAGAGGGGAATCAGCACCTCAGCTGTGGGTGAAATAATTATTGATAAAGTTTGAACACCACTTACCTAGTTTTGTAATCCACATTTCAATTTATATAGCACAGTATCAGGAGGGCATTTTAGTAACCTTATCTCTTTGTACTTTGCATATATTGGTATGTGCAGAAAATCATTTCGTTTCTGGATTTTATATTGCATGAAAAGCACAGTATCAGGAGTGCATTTTATCAACCTTATCTCTTTGTACTTTGCATATATTGGTATGTGCAGAAAATCATTTTGTTTGTGGATTTCATATTGGATGCAAAGCACAGTATCAGGAGTGCATTTTAACAACCTTATCTCTTTGTACTTTGCATATATTGGTATGTGGAGAAAATTATTTCGTTTCTGGATTTTATATTGCATGAATGCATTTCATTAATATTGTCTCTGCCAGTTCCTCGTTGTAATTGTATCCTGGAATCTGTTACATATATGTGTTATAAAGAGTAACGTTCCAATACTGGTGACTGGAGAACATCACTGTCCCTCCATCCAGTCTAAACAACCATGTCACCCAGTCCTCTCCATCTTCTGTCTTTCGCCAATGTCATAATCACAATGTAAATGAAGTCCATTAAATGAGACTTCATCACAGTTCGTTAACATGGATACCATCAATGACATGACCCACACCTGCCCTGTCTGATTCTGGAATAACAATCTGAATTGTGTTTGTCATGTGCAATTCTCTGTTAACATATCCATGCCGTTTGTTTGTTATAACCTACGTTTTCTTAGGCACATTTTGCCATTGGGTCATGGACGAAAGATGTTCTGTCAATGTTTTACAGATATTGCAATGCATGATCTGTAGTTACAGGATTTATTTCTCTATTTATGAGCAGAGAAGCATGTTAATGTTCCGTTAAACACTTTTTCTTCCATTACTTCCATATCCAAGGCAGACTGAATGATTACACACAATCAAAGTGCCATCTTCAACATTCCTTCCTTCAGTCACACTCACATATCACATCCAGAATGCACAAACGTTCAAAGTTATTTTGAACTTTAATAAAACAGTATTGATTCAACAGTTAACAGATTCAAATCGGTTAACTGGAGCAATTTATTCAGCGATTGTGATTATGTCAGTCTCCATGGATCCTAAGCGTCCCAAGAGAGTTTCTCTCTTCTATCAATAAGGGAATACTTTCAGGGTTTTATCCCATAGTATGAGCGGGAGCATCACCCACACCAGTAACAGGGATCAGCAGCTCCAGAGAGAGGTGGGGGAGAGATAAGTCTGTGAGAACATTAGACTGCAATGTTCCAACAATGGACAGGAGTTTATCCTATGATATTTACTGGTTTTTCCAGCCTTGGATATCATTAGCATATTGGATTGAAGATGTATTGCTGGTTATTCAAGCTGATTACTATCCTATTCTTGCTATAGTTGATGTTCCTGGTAAGTCACTCAGTCTGTCGATAGAACTGCATTTATACTGATGATATGTAAATTTTGGAAAGGTGCAAGTCAACTTTTTCAGGTCCAATCAAAGATTCCATTCATTAGAAATAATTACTAGCAAATTATTATTGACAATTACTCCCCAATTTGCGAGGATGAAACACACTGTTCTCAACCATCTTGATTCATTTTCTCCTGCAAAGGTCTCATCTCCATATCCTCCCCACATGCCATTCCTGTCCAGAACAAACATTAAGACGTCCCAGCATCCTCCTCAGCCGCAGTGCAACTCCTGAATAAATCGTTTGCGCCTTTGTTAATTCTGAACACATGTTTCAAGTCCCTTCTTACCACGTGTCCATTGCAAAATAATTGAACTTG
>NW_025212895.1:19923-28437 GCF_004010195.1 Chiloscyllium plagiosum
GCTCGTAATCTAAATGCACAGAATAATAATCTGTTGATATTGGCTTGCCTGATGCCCATTAGAGAAGGCAGTGGGTCATACTTCCCTGGTCAGGTCTCTGTTTAACTGCAAATTTACAGCAGTTTGTTTTACTATTTACTGTCCTGTGGAACAGCTGAACCAGCAACTTAGTTCAAGTTCAGTATAACATGCTGGCCTGACCAGGGCTGCACATATCCCGTGAGGGAAGAAAAAAAGTGAAGGCAAATCCCTTCCTTTGCCTATTTGCCAAAATCCAAAATTTGATTTCCATTCAAGTAGGTGACCATTCACTGTTTTAGGTGCATTCTTTGTCATTGAGTTTCTCCCCGAGAGTGATGTCCATCTTGATAGGCACCCAAGGTGCTGGCTTTATTGATGCTGATCTACAGATGTAAGGATGTTTTACATTCCACATCAGTGGCAATGGATTGTAAATTAATGGTTTCCTTTGTCACATGAAGAAAATGGATCCATCTAAATGAGGGAAAGGATTTATTGCGATCAAACCTGAGAGCGTTGTTGAGGCAGTATTTGGGGCATTGTGGACAGATTTTCTCTCCTTTACAAGGAGTGATCTCCTTACCACAGAGAGAGTGAAGAGGAGTTCCACCAGATTAATCCCTAGGATAATGGCATCATAAGGAGTGAGTAAAGTTTGATCTGGAGTGCGCTCAGAGAATAAGAGGTGATTGCATTGAACACCGAGCAGGATGGGCAATCACTAATTATATTCTAAACAGATAATGAGAAGGTGATAAATTCCATGTCTGCTGTTTCACTCAGGATGCATGATTCTGGATAGTTTTAGTGCGTCTGAGGACGTTACGCCCACCCACCCCAACCTCCACTCCCCAAGGTGACTGAGAGAGACAGAGAGGTCCAGGTTTTGAATAAACTATCACCACATTAAAATAGTGCAGTTGGTGTGTGATCCTGCACTGAATGTCATATTATCCACCACCCTGACAGCAGCCACATTACCTTCATTCTAAAACAGTTAACTATTCCCACCAGCTTCTGACATTCATGAAGAACATGAATCCATCTTCTCAGAGATGTCTATAAGACACAGGAGCAGAAATTAGCCAGTTAGCCTGTCGAGTCTGCCCATCATTCAATCATCGCTGATAGGTTTCTCAAATCGATTCTCCACCCTTCTCCTCGTAATTTTTCATCCCCTGGATAATCAAGAACCTATCTAAAGCCGTCACAAATAAACTTAATGACCTGGCCCCCATTGCCTTCTGTGGCAATAAATTTTAAAGATTCGACATTCTCTGGTTAAATACATTTCTCCTTGTCACTGTTCTAAACGGTGTTCCCTTCTTTCATCTAAGTCTCTGCCCGAGAGCTCACGTTCAATGGAAACATCTTACCAACATCAACTCTGTCCAGGTAATTCAGTACGCTGTGCTTCCATTACATTCATCTCATCCTTCTAAACTTTATCGAGGATAGACCCAGAGCCCACAAACATCCCTCATACGATAATCGTTTCATTCCTATGACCATACTCGTGAAATATTCTGCACATGCTCCAGTGCCACAACATCCTTCCTGAGATATGGGGCTCAAAAATTCGCACAATACTCCAAATGTGGTCTGACCAGAGGCTTATACAACCTGTTTTATATTCAATTCCTCTCGTATTAAATGTCATCAATAATAAATGCAATTGCCGTCCTGACTACTGCCTCAACTTGCAAACTTACCTTGAGAGAACCCTGCACTAGACCTCCCAATTCCCTTTGCACTTCAGATTTCTGAATTTTCTCCTTATTTAAAAAATAGACCATGCCTCTATTCTTCATGCCAAAGTGCATGACGACACACTTTTCAACGTTGGAATGCATCTGCCAACCTCCTTCTTCAGCCTCTCCGCCTCCTCAATACGACCAGTCCATCTATCTATCTATGTATCGTCTACAAACTTAGCCAAAGTACACTCAGTTCCATCATCTAGATTGTTAACATGACAAGTAAAAAGTTACGATTCCTACACTGAGTCTTGTAGAACACCACTTGTCACCGACTGCCATCCTGAGAAGGACTATTTTATCCCCACTGTCTGCTTTCTGCCAGACAGACAAACTTCCATTTATGCCGCTACCTTACCTCTAACACCACGGGCCCTTATCATATCCAATCATCTCCTGTGTGACACCTTGTCAAAGGCCTTCTTGAAATTCAGGTGGATAGCATCCATTGGCTGTGCTTGGTCAAGCCTGCTCATTTCCTCTTCAAATAATTCCAACAGGTTTGTCAGGCATGACCTTCCCTTGATGAAGTGATTTTGTCCCATTTTACCAAACACTTCCAACTATTCAGAAATCTCATCCTTCACAATGGATTGCAGGATCATACCCACGACCGAAGTTAAGCCATTAATTGTGTATATTTTTTGTCTTTTTCCTCACTCCATTGTTACAATGGGGTGTCACGTTAGTGGGTGTCCAGTGCTCTGGGATCGTTCCTTACTCTAGTGATTCCTGAAAGATCACCACTATCCCCCCACACCTTCTTCAGCTATCTTCCTTATATCTCTGGGATGTAGTCCATCCGGTCCCGGATAATTAACCACCTGCTGGTCAATCAGTTTTTTCTAGCACGCTCTCCATGGTGCTGGGCAGCATACTCAGCTCTGGCCCCTCACTATCTTGAATGTTAAGGTATTACTCGTATTTTCCACGTGACCAAATTTTTCAGTTCCTCGGCCTATTCTTGTTCACCACTACTACCTCTCCAGTATCATTTCCCAGCAGTCCAATGTTTACTTTTGCCTCTCTTTTGTACTTTATATATATTGAAAGAAGCTCTTACAGACTTCCTTTATGTTAGTGGCTAGCTTACCCCCATATTTAATAATCTCCCTCCTTATTTTATACTGTTTGCTCTCCGTTGTGTCTTTGTAAGCTTCCCAATTCTCTGATTTCCCACAGCCACATTATATGCGTTCTCATTTGCTTCTATGATGTCCCTGATTTCCCTAGTCAGCTATGGTTGCCTCATCCTCCCTCTATCATGACTCTTTTTCCTCAGGATAAATCTCTGGTGCATCCTGAATTACTCCAAAAATCTCCTGTCATTACTTGTCCACGGTCTTTCCTTCTGGGCCTGTATCCCAGTTACTTCTACCCAGCTCGTCTGTCATGCCTCTGTAATTGCCTTTATTCACCTGTAATACTGTTACCTCTGATTCTAACTTCTCCATCTGAAATTGCAGAGTAAGTTCAATCATATTATGATCACTGCCTCCTATGATTTTCTACATCCAAAGCTCTCCTCTTCTAGTCTGCCTGCTCAAGCTGCTACAAAAAACCATATCATAGACATTCCACAAATTCCTTTTCCTGCAAACCACTATCAAACTGAATTCCCTAGTCCACCTGCATAATGAAACCCCACATGATCACTGTAACGTTGCCTTTCCTATAGATCTTTCTATCTCCTGTGTATCTTGTACCCCAGCTCCTGACTACTGTTTGGTGGCCTGTACATAACTGCAACAGCATTTTTGCAGCTTTTTGATTTGCCAGTTCTACCGACACAGATTCTACACCATCTGAGATTACTTCATTTCTTCTAATTGATTCAATTCCATTTCTTACGAATGAGACAAATCTGTCTCTCTGCCCACAGGCCTATCATTTTGACAGGATGAATACCCTTGAATATTCAGCTCCCACTCCCTCTTGCAGTGATGTCAATGTGATGCCCTCACGTCATACATGGTAATTTGTGCATGGGTCACAAGCTTATTTACATCATTTCTTCCTTGCATTACGATATAACAGTTCAGTTCTGTATTTACCATCCCACTTTTTATTGTCATTTGCTTGTCCAGCCATTGGTACCTACACAAACCCTGGCCACTGACTCATTCCCTTCCCACTCCAAGTTCTTCTGCACCCCAGATGACATATCCCCAAACCCAAGCACCAGGTAGGCAGCACAACTTTCAGGACTCTCAATCCTGGTCACAGGGAATATTCAAAGTTTGTGAGAAGATTTGTAGCTCGTGTGATCGTTGTTGTGGTTCTGTTCGCCGAGCTGGACATTTGTGTTGCAGACATTTCGTCCCGTGTCGAGGTGACATCCTCAGTGAATGGGAGCCGCCTGTGAAGTGCTTCTGTGATATTTCCTCCGGCATTTATAGTGATTTGTATCTGCCGCCTCCGGTTGTCAGTTCCAGCTGTCCGTTGCAATGGCCGGTATACTGGGTCCAGGTCGATGTGCTTATTGATTAAATCTGTGGATGAGTGCTAAGCATCTAGGAATTCGATGCATCTAAATCTCTGGACTCAAAGCAGAAGCGGTAATGCAAAGATTAGAACAAACAGTCTTACCGCAAATTCAACCCAAACTCTGGGTCAGATATGTGGATGACACCTTTGTAATCATTAAAAACACAGAAATAGAGAACACACACCGGATCATCAACGCCACCCTCACAGGAATCCGATTCACTAGAGAGGAAGAAAAGGACAACCAACTCCCATTCCTAGACATGATGGTACAGAGAACACCTAACGGATAATTCACCACAAAGGTATACAGGAAAGCCACACACACACAGACCAAGTCCTGAACTACGAAAGCAACTACCCCAACACACACAAAAGAAGTTGCATCAAGACACTATTCAAAAGGGCCACAACACACTGCAGTACACCAGAACTGCAAAAAGAGGAAGAAGAACACCTATACAATGTATTCGACAAAAACGGATACCCGCGCAATTTCATCAACAGATGCCGAAGGGAAAGACAACGGAATGAGGACATGCCACAACCCAAAGGACTAGCCACACTACCATACATCAATAGCATTTCTGAACTGACAGCCAGACTACTGCGACCACTAGGACTCATAACAGCACACAAACCAACAGCCACTCTCAGACAACAACTTACCAGAACGAAGGACCCGATACCCAGCATGAGCAAAAACAATGCAAGGACTGCACAAAACACTACATAGGACAAACTGAAGACAGCTAAAGATCCGCATCCATGAACACCAACTAGCCACGAAACGACATGACCAGCTATCCTTAATAGCCACACACGCAGATGACAAGCAACATGAATTCGAATGGGACAACACTACTATTAAAGGACAAGCCAAACAGAGAACAGCCAGGGAATTCCTTGAGGCATGGCACTCATCCACAGATTCAATCAAAAAGCACATTGACCTGGACCCAATATATCGGCCACTGCAGCGGACAGCTGGAACTGACAACCGGAAGCGGCAGATTCAAACCACTACAAATGCCGGAAGAAAGATCACAGAAGCGCTTCACAGGAGGGTCCCAAGCACTGAGGATGTCACCTAAACAGGGGACGAAACGTCTGCAATACAAATTCCCAGCTCGGCGAACACAACCACAACAGAGAATATTATCTATGCCTCTAACTATACTACCCGCAATTATCCATAATTGAGCAGCACAGTGAAACAGCAATGCTGCCTCTCAGTGATAGGGATTCGAATTCAATTCCAACCTCTGGAAACTATCTGTGTGGACTTTGTACATTCTTCCTTTTGTCTGCACTGGGAGCATTAACTCTTTTCTCTCTCCACAGTACGTCTCTCTATTTGTTTCGGATTTTTACAATCTACCGTATTTTTTATTTTATTTGATGGAGAAATGCTGTAAATGTGACAGTTTTTTTGTAAAAGCAGCCGTGGTTCGCGGATTCCCCTGGGTGTTTAGGAATCTTGTCCGGTCATTTGTCTGAGTGCAGTGTCCCTGGATACTCATTCCATTTCTTTCAGCCCCTCCGTCCATCGTTACTGCATGCAGCCTTTCTTTTGCCATCCCTGGGACTCCCCACACCCCATTGCCTGGCACTCCCTTCGCAGGACTGTGCACACAACGACACTGGGCACTTTCTCACCCGCTGGGGATGCTGGGTAAAGACGCTGCCATTGAAAGGAGAAGAATAACTACAATCCAATTTAATCGCAAAGCAGAGTAAACAGGCTGAATGACATCATCTACTCGGACATTGTGTAGTCTTCTGTTTATCCTCGTCAATCTGCAAATAAATGGTCCATATGTCTACCTTGTCAATCAGGTTTGGTGGAGGTGATAGATATCAGATCCTCTGGCCATTGGACTGAGTCAGTGGGCTCCACCTTCCTGGTTAATGAGGTCACGCTTACGTTTTTATTATCACGTCTATCCACTTTCAAGAAAAGGCCTTGCTGGAATTGTGCTGAAAGGATATTTGAATTTTGGAGACACTAGAATATGTCACGTGCGAGTGAGATTAGGATTAGGAAGGTAGTACAGTTAAATAGCTGAAACTGTGTTGCTGGAAAAGCGCAGCAGGTTAGGCAGCATCCAAGGAACAGGAGAATCGACGTTTCGGGCATAAGCCCTTCTTCAGGAATCCTGTTCTCCTGTTCCTTGGATGCTGCCTGACCTGCTGCGCTTTTCCAGCAACACATTTTCAGCTCTGATCTCCAGCATCTGCAGTCCTCACTTTCTCCAGTACAGTTAAATACATGGCCAAAGAGTTGGTAGCACTTCTGATATTTTGATCATGGCGATTCCCGGCTCGATAGAATATACCCAAGGAGGACGGGATGGACCTGAATTGGCAGTAATCTCTGATATGTGGATCATTAGGATTCCCGGGTTAGTAGGCTGGAGACAGTCGTTTAAAGTGAAATTATTATCCAGCCCTCTATCGAAATCGGATCATGTGCAATGCAATGTACAGATTGAAGTGACAAAGGAGGAAACTGGAATTGTCTGTCTACAATGTTTTCTGCTTTACTGACAGTCTTTTGTAATCTCCTGTCACCGGAAAATAGCAGCAGATAATACTTCAGGGAATCTCAAACCAAATATCAGGTCAGTGTGTGATGTGTTTGGCTGAATTGTATCTATTTCAATGCAAGTATTATTATGGGTAAACAGATGAATTTAGAGCCTGAATAGGACGACGATGTTGCAAACATTATAGGGACTTGGTTGAGAAAGAGACAGGACTGGCTGCTCAACTTTCCAGCGTTTTGTTGTTTTAGATTCGGTAGAGGGGAATCTCAAAGAGGCGGAGGAGTTGCATTACTAATCAGGGAGGTTGTTACATCTGTACTTAGGACGTATTGGAGGACTCATCTACTGAGGCAACATGAAGCGAGCTCAAGATATGATGGATGCATGTGTTAGGATTGTACTGTAGTCCCTACAACAGCTACCGAGAGATTGAAGAACAAATATGTCGGCCGATTATGGAAACGTGTTTTAAAAACAGAGTTGCCAACGTGAGTGACTTAAACATCCTCAATATTGACTGGGAGTCCCTTAGATCAAGAGGCTTAGACGGGGTAGAATTTCTTAAGTGCATCCAAGAAAATTATTTGCAGCGGTATGGGGCTTGTCCAACTACAGGAGGGGCCATACTGGACCTCGTATTAGAAAATGAGTCTGTCCAGTTGACTGACCATTCACTAGAAAATCATTTTGGAAACAGTGATCACAATGCCCTCAGGTTTGAGAGAGCTACAATGATGAAATAAGACAGGACCTTGAGGTAGTCAATAAATTGGTGGAAGGCAAATCCGCATCAGGGAGAAGCGGATGGGGAGGAGCTGCTATCAGGCAAATCCACATTTTGCATGGTGGAACTGTTTATTAAATCCTGATTTCACTATCGTCTGGTGAATGTCCTCCCAACTGCTCGAATATCAGTTTATTTTGTTTGAACAGATATTTATAGGACACTCCATGACAGAAAACAGGAAGAGATAATGGATAATTGTGTACTGTGTCCTTCGCAGGACCAGCTTGTTTCTCCAGGCACTGAAAGTCTTTATTGTGGGTCAGAGACCTTCAGATTTTATATGGCACAGTCGGAGGCAATTTAGCCCACCCACATCCACAAGCTCTCCAACTGCACTATCCGAAAGCAGAGAGAATTATTGGAGATACACAGAGAGAGAGAGAGACAGAGACAGAGACAGAGAGAGAGAGACAGACAGACAGACAGACTGACAGAGAGGGAGAGAATGAAACAGAAAGAAGGAATGTGAATGGAGATCAGCAGAGTGGATAGAAAGTGGAGCGACTGACTGAGTGGGAGAAACGGTTGTTAGAAGAGAGTGAAGCTGGATAGAACAGGAGGCACCATGAGGAAAATAGACAGAAGATGGAAATTTTACGCTGGACTGAAGGCCTTTGTCAGGTGCCATACCCTGTGAGCACTGTGCTGATATTGGCTGTCATTCCAGATCATTTATCTCCAATAACATCACAGAGCTAGGTTGCTGACAGTTAAACGGAATCCAATAGACAAATTGATTGGTTCCAGGGAGAAGTTGGATTAACTTCAATAGATTGGGCGAACAGCAACAGGAACTGATAAGCCCCGAAAAACTGTGTGTGGGACTGGACCAGAGAATCTCAGTGAAGGGGAACATTGACAAAGAGGAAATCAACATCTCAGCTGTGGGCCAAATAATGATTGATAACGTTTG
>NW_025212895.1:28511-29297 GCF_004010195.1 Chiloscyllium plagiosum
GGGGAAATTAGAAAACTCGAATTCAAAGAGGTGGTAAGAGTGCAGAATGCAGGAGAGTCTCCAGCCCAGGCACAGATAGGACAGAGTGTATTGAAAATGTAAACAATTAAACTTCAAGCATACTGGACAGACAAATGAAATTGAGAGGAGGCACGGTTAATACAGGACTGAGAGTGTTATATCTGAATGCACGTGGTATAAGAAATGAAGTAAATGAGCTTGTAGCGCAGATTGAAATTGGTAGAGACGTGCTGAAAGGGGATCAGGATTGACAATATTCAAGGGTATGCCTCCTATCGAAAAGATAGGTTGGTGGGAGGAGTAAAAATAAAAATAAATCAATCGTAAGAATCCTGGTCTCCTTACTATTGGAAGAATGTTGTGAAACTTGAAAGTAATCAGAAAAGATTCACAAGGATTGGACTATTTTGAGCTACATGGAGAAGTTGAATAGGCTGGGGCTGTTTGCCCTGGAACGTCAGAGGCTGAGAAGTGACCTTATAGCGGTTTAGAAAATCACAAGGGGCATGCATGGGATAAATAGACAAAGTATTTTCCCTGGGGGTGGGGGGAAGAACTGGACGGCATGGGTATAGGTTGAGAAGGGAAAGATTTAAAAAAGACCAAGTTTTTTCATGCACAGGGTGGTGTGTGTATGGAAACAACTGTGGGAGGAAGTGATGGACACTAGTCCCATTCCAATATTTAAAAGGCATCTGGATGGGTATGTAAATAGGAGGGGTACGACGGTTGTAGGCCAATTGCTGGCAAATGGAACTAGATTAG
>NW_025212896.1:0-1460 GCF_004010195.1 Chiloscyllium plagiosum
CAGGAGCAGTTACCCTCCCAGCATGTAGAGCTGTGTACACCACCCCAGTGCATTGATCTGCAACCGAGGAGCAGTTACCCTCCCAGCATGTATGACTGTGTACACCACCCAAGTGTATTGATCTGTAACCCAGGAGCAGTTACCGTCCCAGTATGTAGGACTGTGTACTCCACCCCAGTGCATTGATCTGTAACCCATGAGCAGTTACCCTGCCAGCATTTAGGACTGTGTACACCACCCCAGTGCATTGATCTGTAACCCAGGAGCAGTTACCCTCCCAGCATATCGGACTGTGTACACCACCCCAGTGCATTGCTCAGTAACACTGTGTTAGATCACTGCCCAGTGAGGGGAACCTTGCAGCCCATGCTGGAAGTGACAGGATGTGCAGCTCCCACCCATTTACAGCTCCATATCTCCCTTGTGCCCTTACAAGGGGGTGCTGTGCGTGTGAACATCACTGCCAGAGAGAGATAGCCGGGGAGTCAGTTTAAACAATAAAAAATGGGAGGGGTATGGGAAATAGACAGAGAGGGGAAGACTGAGAGACAGTGTTATGAAAGGATGTGTTCCCAGGTTTCAGAATGCAGAAATGAAAACATTTCAACAGCATCCTGTAACATAAGCCAGTGTTTCCAGGAATGGTAGGTGAGCATGATATTGGTATGTGGTCAGATGATGCACAGTTTTGGATGAGTATTTGTTCTGCAGCTTTGTATCTGGGTGTAGGGTCAGCAGAGTCTTTGACTCATTGAGCTAAATCGAACAATAATTTGTCTCAGTGCCATTTCCATTGACTGTGACAGAGGGATCATCGACACAAGGCCGAGCTAGTTTCCTGGTGCTATCTTATTGAACTCACCTCATTAACTACCCACCCTACCCCAAGGTGTAACACACATTCAATACCAGCCCGATTCTCCCACCCATCATGACTGGAGGTACTCACCATCGCCCGGATACTCCTGGGTATTCCATGATCCATGACACTGGCGCCACCTTTAAAAGGCCAATGGGCACACGGTTGAGCTTTCTCTGTTAGGAGCTGCCCTGCACAGTTTACCCGAGCATGGCAGATCAGGGGTAATTACACCACGGTTTGACGACAGGGGCACGGAGGGCCTGGTGAATGGGCTAGTAGAGAGGGGGACCATTCTCTTCCCTGAGGGGGCGACACCACCAGACCCACCGAGCATGGTCTGAGCTCACCACCCAGCTCAGTGCAGTATCTGCGGTCTGACGATATGTCCAGCAAAACAGGACAAGCATCAATAACCTTCCCCGCTCTGTCAGGATAAGGGTCACTGTATTCTCTCTGCTCCCTTCCACTCACTGTACATCTGTTATAGCACCGACCCCCGAACAAGGCTCATGGTCCACCACTCTCACTGCTGCATGCAGCACCTTCTCTCTCTCTCTCTTTCTCTCTCTCTCTCTCTCTTTCTCTCTCTCTCTCTCTT
>NW_025212896.1:1773-11393 GCF_004010195.1 Chiloscyllium plagiosum
ATCCCCACGGTCTCGGTGGGCAGGAGGGTGGGCTCACAACACATCGTCACCACCACCTCCCAGGAAGGGAGCACGGAGACTCCCTCCTTCACCTCCTCCTGTAAACAGCTCAGATACTGAAACTAATCTGTGATAGTAACTGTTATCCCCACCTGTCCTGATATCTTCAACAATGTTTATCGTTAATTTCGATGGCACAGCACGTACACTCAATATCCTACAGTTGAGACAAACATCTTGCATTTGTCTAATAATACAAAGTGTTGTTTGCAATTCAATAAAGGTAACCTGATTATAATAAATCCACACCAAGCTGAAAGTGGGCACGAAAATATGACCCAAAATCTGGGTATGGTAGTGTGGTGGGTAGTGTCCCTGTCTCTGAGCCAGAACTCTGGATTTGATTCCAATTCCTGAACTTGTGCTATAGTGTACCTAGCTCTGGACTAGAAGGCCTGGATTCAAGTCCTGCCTGTTGCAGAGGTATGTCACACCATGTCAGGACAGACTGATGAACAAACACACAGGAAAATACTGTTACAGCTTTATGGGTATTGCTGAGTGATGCTAGTGTCCTTACCTCAGGGCACAAAGGTCTGGGTGTAAAGCCCACAGAAGTGTCTCAGGAAACATCTGAACAAACTGATTAAAATGGATTTAGAATTGTGACTTGTTGGAGAAGGAAGAGGTGTCAATATTGCATTTCAGAATTTAGGCCCAAGATGACTGAAAGTACAGCCATTCGTGTTGATTGGGGTCACATTTTGCAGCAGTAAAGGTTTATAAAATCAAAATGGCCATGGATAGGGTGAGTAGTCAGCGGTTTTCCCCATGTTAGGGGCGTCCAAAACTAGAGGGCATTGGTGGAAAGTGAGAGGGGAAAGGTTTTGAGGAGGCCTAAAGGGCACCATTTCACACAGAGGATGGTGTGTGTATGGAATGAGCTGCCAGAGGAAGTGATGGAATTTGGTACAACTGCAGCATCTGGGTACTGAGAGACCTGGCGAGCTTTTCCAGCAATTTCTGGATTTCTTTAAAAAATGCATTCAGTTTTACACAGGCATTCTGAATAAATTGAACATTCTTAGTTTTTAATGACGCAGGGACATATAAACATATCTTCAAATTGACCGAGATAATTTTCTGCGAAGAGTATGGCTCTGTGTATGACAGCAGCAATGATGCACCTACATGGAACAGGGAATGTGATGGAGACATGGTTTGGACAATATACAAGGAGACCTCAGATGGTCCAGTTTGGGAGAGGATGACATTACTCTGTGATTCAGCTCAGAGAGGGAGAAAATGTAATCTGCCTGAGAAGGAATGGCCTATTGCACTCTCTCTCCTTCATTGTTCCTCATCACAGCAATGTGTGCGAGCTAAAAAAAACTCTACAGTCATCGTTACCATTCTTATTGTTATGGAATCCCTGCAGTGTGGAAACAGGCCCTTCGACCCAACAAGTCCATACCAACCTTCCCAACCCATTTCCCTATATTTACCCCTGACTATTGCACATAACCTAGATATCCTTGAATACTACAGACAATTTAGCATGACCAATCCACCGAACCTCCACAGTTTGTGGTAGGAAACTGGATTCCCCATTAGAAGCTCACACAGACAAGGGGAAAATGTGCAAACTCCACACAGATAGTCACCCAAGGCTGGAATCGACCCTAAGTCCCTGGTGCTGTGAGGCAGCAGTGCTAACCACCGTGCTAACCACCGTGCTACCCTTTGGGTGATCCCTAACCAGAATTCACTGGAATCTACTCACTGCCTAAAGCAAAGGGAAACCCAAACAGTTTGCCATTCATCTTTCAATGATAGTTTGAGTAACATTGCTCTGGATCATAGACGTGTTGTTTTAGCAGATTAAAGAAACTACCCTGACCTATTCCTAAAACTTACCCTGACCCAGTCTGAGACCGATATGAGCGGCCATATCACCAACCTTGTCACATTTAACATTTGTTGTGAGCAGTGGAGGAGTGGGACTAGAAAAGCAAACAGTGATCCAAAAAGCCGGGGAACTATAGACCAGTGAGCCTGATGCCAGTGGTGGGTAAGTTGTTGGAGGAGATAGCATTTACATACATTTGGGAAGGCAAGGGCTGATCGGGGTAGACAACGTGTCTTTCTGCCTGGGAAATCACGTCTCATTAATTTGGTTGAGTTTTTTGAAGAGGTGACAAAGAAGATTGATGAAGATTTTGTCTATATGGACTTCAGCAAAGTGTTCTTTTAAAGAACAAACAGCAAAGAAAATTCACAGCCCAGGAACAGGCCCTTCGCCCTCCAAGCCTGAGCCGATTCAAATGTATTGTCTAAATCTGTCGGTCAATTCCCTAGCATCTGTCTTCCTCTGCTCCCCACCTACTCATGCATCTGACCAGACGCATCTTAAATGAATCTGCCGTGCCTGCCTCTACCACCTCTGCTAGCAACGCGTTCCAAATGCCCACCACCCTCTGTGTGAAGTGCTTACCGCGTGTATCCCCCTGAAACTTTCCACCTCTCACTTTGAAAGCACGACCTTTCGTTATTGAATCCTTCAACCTGTGAAAAAGCCCCTCTCTATCCACCCTGTCTATACCCTTCATGATTTTGCAAACCTTATTCAAGTCCCCCCTCAATCTCCTTTTTTCTAGTGAAAATAAACCTAACCTACTCAGCCTGTCTTCATAGCTAGTATTTCATTCTGATTGGTAGACAGATTAGTAAGTTTCAGTCACATGGGATACAGAAGAAGCTATTCACAAATGGCTTGAAGGAAGAGGGATATTTTTCAGCCTGGGGGTTTGTGAGCAGCAGTGTGCTGCAAGAATCAGTACTGAGTTCACTGCATTTCATCATTTATGTAAAGGATTTCGATGTGAATATAGGGGCAATAGTTAGTAAGTACACAGATGACATCAGAAAGGTGGTGTAGTAGATTATCTCAGAGTACAACAAGACCACAATTAGATGGGACAAAGAGGCAAGGAGTGACAGATGAAGTTTAATTTAGATAAATATGAAGCTTTGCATTTTGGAAAGGCAAATCAGGGCAGACATTATATACTTCATGGTCAGGTCTGGGGCATGTTGTGAAACAAAGGTGCATTGTTCCTTGAAAATGGAGTCGCAGGTAGACAGAGTGGTGCAGAACACATTTGGCACATTTGCCTTAATCAGTCAGAGCATTGAGTATAGGGGTTGTGGTGGCATGTTGTATCTGTACAGGATGTTGGTGAGGCCACTTTAAGAATACTGCATACAACTCGGTTTTCTGCAGAAACGACTTACACGGTTGTTCCAGATCTGGAAGTTTGAGCTTTAGGGAGAGGTTGATTAGGTTGAGGTATTTCTCCCTGGAGTGTCAGAGGCTGAAGGGTGACATTATAGAGATTTATAAAACCAGCAGGGGCATGGATATTCTGAACAGCCACGTTCTGCTCCCCAGGATAGGGGAGTCCAGAACAAGAGGGTATAGGTTGAAGGCGAGGGGGATTGATTTAGAAGGGTCCTGAAGATAAATGTTTCACACAGAGAGTGGTGTGTGTACAGAAAGTGCTGTCAGAGGAAGTGGTTAAGGCGGTTACAATCGCACATTTGAAAAGTATCTGAAAGAGGAGGGATATTTACCTAATGCTGGCAAATGGGACTGGATCAGATTTGATATCTGATCGGAGTGAACAGATTGGACTAACGGGTCTGCTTCCGTTCTGCATGACTCTCTGGTTCTATAAGAGGGATGATGAAAAATTCTGTAAGGTCATTTCAAGTAGTACTTCTCTTCTCTGGAAGTTTATCGTGCCTCTCTGTTTACATTGATTGAAAGCTGCATCGGTTAAATATTTGACAAAGAAGTGAGTCACGGATAATGGGATACAGACAGGAAAGTGGGACTGAGACCACAACCTGATCAGCCACAATCTTACTGCCTGGTGGAGAAGGCTCAAAGTATGTAATGGCCCACTCCTACTCCTCAGTCCCGTGTTCCATTCAGCCCCTCATACCTGCTAGACAGGAACAGTTGGAGGCCACTTACTCCTATAAACTGGTGCACAGAAACAGAGGAGACCATTCAGTCCCTCAAGACTGTCATACACGCTTTGAGATGATTTGGGAAATGTAATTGGAAAATCCAGGCTGGGTATGAAAGAGGCCCCTCATCTCTCTTCAGAAAGCTTCCCTATCTGCAGCTTGTGCTCCATTTGTTGATCATGTTGTAGACCCAGATTCACTGTGAATACAGCCCACATACCTCACCCAGAGATGTCTCACAAAATCATCTGGTCTCCCTGACTGCAATATGCAATGCCAGAACATTCATAACAATAATACCCACTTATTTTCCAATAACAGCATGTGAGAACATCAGAAACAGGGGCATCTGGTTGACTCCCCAAACCTGCTTTGCCCTTCACTAAGATCATGGCGGATCTGCTCCTGGCCTCAAATCCTCTTTCAAACCCAATTCTTCATAGCTCTCAACTCTCTGACAGGTCTATATCCATCTATTTCCTCCTCAAATCCTTTCCGTCATCTCGCTCCCCGAACATCTTGAGAAGAGAAATCCTGACATTCAATACCACCTGTTTGGAGAACACACGTGCTGCTCCTATATCATGACTTATTGATGCGAACAAAAGTGGTTGAGACAGGGGTTCAGATAGAAATGACTGGCCCTGATATCAAGGCAATGGTTGACTTCTGTTGACATCAAGGAGCTGAACTTAATGGGAATCAGACTAAACTGTCCAGTGTTTGGTATCAAACATGGCACAAAGGAAGATGTTCATCATCTCAGTCCTGGGTTACCTCTGTGGGAGATCCTCAGGGTAGCTTCCTCTTCACAAACATCTTGAGCTGCTTCATCAATGTCTCCCCACTCTCACCCTCCCCACCATAAGATCAGAAGTGTGTGCAGCAAGACCCGGGCTCCATTCAGGCTTGTGCTGTTAAAGTATCAATAACATTCATGTGACTGCACTGCCTGACACTGCGCATTGCCACAGTGAAATAAGAGTTCATTCAGCACCCAACGCTGGTTTCACAGGAATATGAGGAAGCCATTCAGCCCATTGACACTATTGGAGATGAACAGGGACAGCCCATTCAGTGCCTCCAGCCTATTACTCAGGAAGAGAAGAAGTCTAGTGTGATGGACCACACCAGAGCCCCTAGCAAATATTTGAAGGCGGCAGCCGAGACTCTAATGTTTTCTTATTTTAAAGGAAATGTAAAGTGTCTGTTCCAGATGCAATGTGACTGGTCAAAATACTCGGTGTGAAGTAAACACCATTTATTTAAACATGAAAGATGAAATTAAACCAAAGAAAGTGTAATTTAGAATAACGTAATTCTATTGGGCAACTTAACAGAATAATAGATCTAGGAGCTATTACTCATGATCTAGTCCAACATATGAAATTCCCATAAACATAGCCCTTGGCAAAACAGAAAATTCAGGAATTGAAAATAGCATCAAGAGAAAATTCAGAGAGAGTAACAACCAGGAGATATTCCCTGAAGCTTCCAACTCTGTGGAGACCCCTATAGCTTTTGATATTACTGAAAAACCAAAAAAACAGAGATCCTAATATGTGAGAGCTGGCTACACCCATTCCGGCTGCATTAAAATAAACCCAAGGCCTCCCTCGCTGTTTACCCAAGTGGTCTTAACTCGCCAGCTTGGTAACAATTGTTCAATCTCCCTCTTAAAACAAACCAGGACAAAAAAAAACTCTTCAAGCTACAGCATTGTCACACTTGTCAGCAGATCGAACTGTCAAACAGGAACCAGGGGTAACCCAGTCAGGCCCTTGGCCCTCTCCAATTGGACGAGGAAGAAGCCAGCCAGTCCCTTGAGTAACTTACACAGGAACAGTAGGAGGCCATTCCCACCTCAATGCACTTACACGGGATGCCTGAATGAGGTAATTGATGCTGATTCCTGATGAACGGCTTATGCCAAATATGTCGATTCTCCTGGTCCTCAGATACTGCCTGACTTGCTGTGCTTTTCCAGCAATCGACGCTCTACTCTGATCTCCAGCCTCGGCAGTCCTCACCGTCTCCTAATAGATGCTCTAACATGATGAACATGTGGAGCAGAAGCTGCTCCACGTTGTTCCCCCGGCTCCGTTGCTCATGATATACAATTGGGACTTTAGCGTGGTTTTCTAGAGGTAAGGAGGGAAGCCATATGTCTTGTGTGAAGTCTCAAGAAGGCACCTTCCATCTCCGACAAGACAGCCTTGTGTTCTCTATGTAGGGCGGAAGCTGGTGGGAATGGATACGTGTTTCAGAAGGAAAGTATAGTGGCTGCTGTTGGGGATTGTGTGCAACCTGACGTTCAGTACGGGTTCACACGCTGACTGCAAAATAACATGGGGATAGTTAATTTAGGCATATGAACGATTAGGAAAGTCATGTTAGACCGATTAATGGACTCTCAAAGTTCAAATAATGCTGCTCTTGCTCATGTTGATCTTGTCTAGGGTACGTCCTGTGCAGTGTAACCTGTATGCCTTACTCTGTCCAAGTCTATTTCCACCCTTTGATCTGTCTGTCCATGCTTACTATGATCTGCCTCCACTGCTCATAAATAAAGTGTTTCCCTGTACTGATGTACATGTGACAATAAATCAAACCAATCAATCCTGGATAAAGTATGGAATTTCTCTCCCTCTCTTTCAGAAATAAGTGATCGCTGCCACTCCTCGTGTTTCAGCGTCACCATTTCTTCATCTCCCACAGCTCTACAGATTAAAGACTCAACTTCTTCACTCTATTCTCATGATACCATCACCCGTGTCTGTGGTAAGAAGATCATTCCTTACGAAGGGGATCAAATCTGTAGCGAGTGCCCCGAATACTCTCTCAGCAAGGCTCTACAACAGCAGGAAGATGGCTTTACTTATATACTCGAATCATCTTACAATGAAGGACAGCATTACTCACACAGGGTGTGATTCGGAGCAGGCAGCATAGACTTGTGAGTGGGAGATCATACCTCCCAAATTTGTTAGAGTTCTTTTGTGAAGTGACCAAGAAGTTTGATGAGGGCAGTGTGATAGACATAGTCTCTATGGATTTCGGTAAGACCTTTGATAAGTTTCCACATGGCAGGCTGCTCTGGAAGGCTACATCACGCAGAATACTGGGGGAACTGGCCAATTGGATACACAGTTGGCTTGTTGATAGGAAGCAGAGGGTTTAATGGAAGGATGCTTCTCAGACTGGAGCATGGGTCCATAGCTGTTTGTTATCTATGATTTGATTGAGAATGTACAAGGCATGATTAGTAAGTTTGCAGATGACACTAAAATAAGTGATATCATGATCAGTGAGGAAGATTATCAGACATTGCAGCAGGACCTTAATCAGGTGGGCAAGTGGGCCAAGAAATGACAAATGGAATTGAATATAGATGTGTGAGGTCTTGCATTTAGGAATCTCAAATCAAGGTAGAAGTTTCATGATGCATGGGAGGGTCTTAAGGGGTATAGTGGTCAGAGAAACCTTCGCGTTCAGGTGCACAGTTCTCTGAGAGTGGAGTCACATGTAGACAGGGCAGTGAAAAAGGCATTTGGGACACTGATCTTCATCAGGCAGGACATTGAGTATAGAAGTTGGGAATTTATGTTGCAGTTACACAGGACATTAGTAAGGCCGCACTTGGAGTATTGTGTTCAGTTTTGTCACCTTGTCATAGGGAGGATGTTATTAAATTAGAAAGAGTGCAGAATAAATTTACAAGGACATTGCCAGGATTCAATAGTCTGAGTTATAGGGAGAGGTTGGACAAGCTTGGACCTCTTCTTTACAGTGTAGGAGACTGAGGGGAGGACCTTATAGAGCTGTATAAGATCATGAGGGATATGGATAGGGTGAATGCTCTCAGTGTTTTCCAATGTTTAGAGAATCGAGGACGAGGTGGGATCAGTTTAAGGTTAAAGGAGAAGGAATAAAAGGGAACCTGAGGTGCCACTTCTTTACACAGAGGGCTGGTACGTGGATGTGCTGCCAGCAGATGTGGTTGAGGGGGGGGGGGGGGTTCATTATCAACATTTCCAAAGAATTTGGATAAATATGTGGATAGGAAAGGACTAGAAGGATATGGGCCAACTGCAGGGAAATGGGTTTAGCGTGGATGGACATTTGCAAGGTAGAATCGAACCTCTTTGTTAATTAAACCCAAACACCCAGAAAAGCTCGCCTCACCTCGTAATCTGTTAAAATATGAGTGACACAGATCTCCTACATTCCACTATTTAATCAAACATTAGCAAGTTAGTTTCTTACCTTTAATAGTGAGCACTAAACAGCAACTATTCGCAAATCCAAGCCCCGCTTTTCTTAGCTACTTACTATCTGACTCCAACTCTGTAAATATGTGCTGTTCCAATAACCCACATATTAAACAATACAATTTCAAGATCACACAGACTCTATCTCCCCCGCTGTGTTCACTCTTCCAGCTGCTGATCTCCCTGGATCATGTTTTGTTTACTGCAAGTAGGTTTGACATGAACATGTATCTTTGATAGAGAGTGTTTGAGATGGCCAGTTCGCACTCATGCTCTACAGCAGTTACTGTACTGTTGGATGGCAGTAACTCTTTCTCTAGTGTTCAAAATGCTGTGCTTATGTAGTTCCCATGATACAATAATTCTCAGAATTTGATTGATTTCCATGTGTACAAACAATAATATTCAAATTCCATTGGCTTCTGGTATCCCGAGCATTATTTAAAGTCTTTGATTGCATTTGAATTGCTGTCAAAACAGCAACCAAAACTCAGGTTTCCATTTCCCAGCTAATTGTAACATTTGGAACAGCCTGACCTTCAGCTGGCATCTGTGGCTGTACTTTCTCTTCAGCAAAACCTGTTCTGTCTTAACTTGAACAGACAAGCTTTCAGCTTCATAACACCTTCCTTCTTCAGAAATAAAATGAACCATCAGAATGAAAGGATGGCTTCATTTCTTTTCCTCTAATTCTTAATCCAATTATTATGAAATAAAGAAAGTATTAATCTCAGTTATACCATTCTGTCCACATATATAACACTGGAATAAGTCAAATCTTATCTGCACTGTTTCCTTCAAATCCGCAATAACACAACTGCTATCACATTTTTTGGGCCCACGGCATGTACATTTTGTAAGTTTAAAGTCGGTAACATCAGATTCCAATGAAATGGTCTCATATTTTGGTCTAAAATATCCCAAACAGTCCGAAAGGATTGTCAGTGTTGTCCACAACCGTCTCTGACACTTTGTTTGTCATTTAAACATTAAAAAAATGTCAGGCCAGTACGAAACTAAATCATTCTTTTTCAATAATGGAGATTTTGTATTTTTTTCTGGTGGATATTGCGTTTTTTCGACAAGTAGCCAATTAGCCATTCAATTCCATCGTCATCTTTCTGCATCAATACATCTCCGACCACTAAATTCCTAGCATCAGAGACAATTTTCAAGTGATTTCAAAATATTTGGTGGAGCTAAAACTGGTGTGGTGATTAATCCTGCTTTAAAATTCTCAAATGCCTCCTGGCATTGTTCTGTCCACCACAATTCTATGTTCTTCTTTCGTACATCCATCAGTGGTGCCAATAC
>NW_025212896.1:12096-15954 GCF_004010195.1 Chiloscyllium plagiosum
AATGTCCTTCGTCTTTGTGTTCCATGGGATCAACCTTCCATGTCCATTGTAATGTCCCAGGGACATCACCTCTAACTTCGTGAATTCTGTTTTCTTTAAGTTGTTTTTTTTACTAAGTTTGCTTCTTGGCATCGTTCAACATGCTGTGCCAGCTGTAACATGGGAGATAGGTAAGCTGCAGAATTTGTACATCTGGCCACAACTTTGTTCCTGAGTCTTAAATATGGCTGGTGCATTGTTCATTCACATGACATACTCGATAACGTTTTTGTCATATCCGGTATCTTTACCAAATAGTTTAAATGACTCAACTTTTTTTTTTAATTTGAAAGGGGCTACTAAACCTGGCTTGGAAGGGATTTCCTACCACTGCTGGCAATACTAATGCGTCATCCCCACGGGAAATCGTCAAAGATTTAGAGTTTTATCTGTCACCTGCTTCACTCTGTACTGTGCCCTCTTCAGGTGCTGTTCAGCTAACTCACCTACTCAGTCTAATCTCTTCCTCAGCTCACATACATAATCCAAGTGTGAGATCCCCAACTTCTGTCCTGTCAATTTATATTTAGTTAATTCAAAGGGCCTCACAATTCATGTATGGGTATTAACTCAAAGGAAGTAAACTGAGTAGATTTATTTAGAACATCTCCAATGGCAAACAATTTAAAGGGACACCTTTATTCCAATCATTCAGGCAATCTTGACAGTAAGCTGTTAACATGGTCTTCAGAGTCTGATGCTAACTTTCCAAGGCTCCCTGGGATTCAAAATGGGACACACTTGATTTGAAGTGCTGTATGCCTACGCTATCCATGATTTACTTAAACAGCTGAGCGGTAAAATGAGACCATTCGTCTGACAGAATCTCTCTGGGCAGCCCACAGCGAGTAAAGAAAGCTACCAACTCCTTCACCTGCCTTTTTGTCTTAACACTCCGTAATGGAATTGCTTTCAGAAATCTAGCAGTCACATTTATTATGGTCAGCAAATATTGGTTTCCACTTTTATTTTAGAAAGGGGGGCTACACAATTAACCATAACCTATGTGAAATGTTCTTTGGATACAGGAATTGGCAACAGAGGTGCTGATTTTATGACTGCCTGTGATTTACCTACCATTTGGCATGTATGAAGTACAACAAAAATGAAACATGTCCTTGTGCATTCCAGGTCACAACAAATGCTCTTGTACCTTAGCCTGAGTCTGCCGTACACCTAGATGACCGTCTGTAGTTAGTTCATGAGCTACCCGTAACACTGCTACCATTAACACAATCTGGTGCACTTCGGCCCATTTCCCTTCTGCACTAACCTGCCGTGGTCTCCGTTTTAATTTTAGGATTCTATCATTAAATTAATAACATTTGACAATATGTTCTAATTCCTTTTCTGTGTGTGAATATGGTTGTAATTCCATTAGCCTTTCAGATATAAACACATCTGCCTGACCTACTGCATGTTCAGGTTTTGTTTCCTGCACCGTGTCATCAAACAGGGTGTCAGTTAACTGGACATCAACTCCTTCGTCTTTTTCTTTCGTTTTTCCTTCCTGCTGTAACTTATGACACTGAGATCTTGTTACTACACAGTCTGGAAAAATTCCTCGGTATTTTTCTTTTAACTCCTCTGTTCCCTAGTCTTCCACTGGCTTCTCCGCCACAAGGGGTGACTATCCCACCTTGGCTCCAGCTAAATCGTTCCCAAGAACAAACTGTATTCCTGGAACTGACACTCTATCAATCACTCTCACTGTTACTTTCCCAAACTTGATTTGGCACTCCAACCTGATGTTACACAAGGGAATGCTTAATTTCTGTCCCCATTCCACAGATTATCACGCTCTTGAATATCATGTCAGGATGAGTGAAAATACTTCTATTACTTACTATTAGCGGCTGAGAAAAAGTGAGCACTGCAGATGCTGGACATACGAGTTGAAAAGTGGGGGGCTGGAAAAGCACAGCAGGTCAGGCAGCATCCGAGAGATAGAAGAGTTAAAGTTCAGGGACAAGTTCTTCATCGGGAAAGTGAAGGCAAGGGAAGGAAAGGGGACTAATAAATAAATAAGAGGGTGTGGGTGGAGCTGGGTGGAAGGTAGCTTGGAAGGCGAAAGGTAGATACAGGTGGAGATAATGGTGATAGGTCTGAGAGGAGAGTGAAGTGGGTAGGTGGTAGGACAGCTGGAACCCTCAAAATATACAGCATCAACATCGACTTCACCAATCTCCAAATCTCCCCTTCCCCAACCTCATCCCAGATCCAACATACATAGAGCATAGAACATAGAAGAATACTGCGCAGTACAGGTCCTTTGGCCCTCGATGTTGCGCCGATCCAAGCCCACCTAACCTACACTAGCCCACTATCCTCCATATACCTATCCAATGCCCGCTTACATGCCCATAAAGAGGGAGAGTCCACCACTGCTACTAGCAGGGCATTCCATGAGCTCACGACTCGCTGAGTAAAGAACTTTCCCCTAACATCTGACCTATACCTACCACCCCTTAATTTAAACCTATGCCTCCTCGTGATAGCTGACTTCATACGTGGAAATAGGTTCTCACGGTCAACCCTATCTAAACCCCTAATCATCTTGTACACCTCTATCAAGTCACCCCTAAACCTTCTTTTCTCCAATGAAAACAACACCAAGTGCCTCAGCCTTTCCTCATACGATCTTCCTACCATATCATGCAACATCCTGGTAAACCTCCTCTGCACCCGTTCCAGTGCCTCACATCCTTCCTGTAGTATGGCGACCAAAACTGCACACAATACTCCAGATGCGGCCGCACCAAATTCTTATACAACTGCAACATGGTCTCAGGACTCCGGAACTCAATTCCTCTACCAATAAAAGCCAGTACGTCATATGCCTTCTTCACCACACTATTTACCTGGGCGGCAACTTTCAAAGATCTGTGTACATGGACACCAAGATCCCTCTGCTCATCCACACTACCAAGTATCCAACCATTAGCCCAGTACCCCATCTTTTTGTTACTCTTACCAAAGTGAATCACCTCACACTTACCTACATTGAACTCCATTTGCCACCTTTCTGCACAGTTCTGCAGCTTATCTATATCCCGCTGTAACCTGACACATCCTTCCTCACTGTCAACAACTCCACCGACTTTCGTATCATCCGCAAACTTGCTCACCCAACCTTCTAACCCCTCTTCCAGGTCATTTATAAAAATGACAAACAACAATGGTCCCAAAACAGATCCTTGCAGAACACCAAGGGATTGCCAAGGGATATTGACAGGAAACAAAACTGGGCTGAGAAGTGGCAGGTGGAGTTGGGAACAGTA
This sequence comes from Chiloscyllium plagiosum, assembly GCF_004010195.1. NCBI lineage: Eukaryota > Metazoa > Chordata > Chondrichthyes > Orectolobiformes > Hemiscylliidae > Chiloscyllium > Chiloscyllium plagiosum. The sequence goes on from NW_025212896.1 coordinate 15,417, forward strand.
CCTTCCTGATCTAAATCACACACAGAGGTATTCCAAATCTTCGCTCTCTCAACACAGTGACAGCTCTCCCAAACTATATTACTTACTGAGTGCCCCATACTCATTCTCTGTTCCCACAATGACAGCTCCCCCAATGAATATTACTCTCTCGGTTCCCCACACTTTTACCACGTTGAAAGCAACATGTTGATTTATATTACACACTGATTGCCGCCACCTGCCTGTCTGTTAACCCAGTCACAGCTCTGTATGGTCCATATGAGTTTCTGAGTGACACCCTGTTACCACAGTGACAGCTGCCCCAGTGAATATTACTCAGGTAGTGCCACATGCACATTCCCTGTTACTACACTGTCAGTTCCCTCCTGATCTATCTCACACAATGAGTGACTGCACATAACATCTTTATGACCAGAATGACAGTCCCCTTCAGATCTATATTACATCCTGAGTGACTCCACACCCCCTCTCTGTTGCTGCGGTGACACTTACCCACATGTGTATAACACACGGAATGACCCTGCACTCCCCCTTTGTT
>NW_025212896.1:21985-29310 GCF_004010195.1 Chiloscyllium plagiosum
CTTCTCCCTCTGACTAAAAGGAACAGCTGCTGTCTATCCACCCTATCCATAATCGTTCCTCACAATCGTTTCCTTCTGAATCACATCCCCCTCAGCTTTCTCTGCTCTAAAACTAAACAACCTGAGCTTATCCAGCCTCCCTCCATAGTTGACATGCTCCTTCTTAGTGAACATCCTGGTGAATCTCCTCTGCAGCTGCTCCAGTGCAATCACATCGTTCCTGTAATGTGGCTCCCAGAACTATACACAGTATTCCATCTTGGCCTAAACAAAGCTCCGCATAGCTCTTATAATCTGTGCCTCGATAAATAAATGCTATTGTGGTTCTGTTCGCCGAGCTGGAAGTTTTTGTTGCAAACGTTTCGTCCCCTGTCTTGGTGACATCCTCAGTGCTTGGGAGCCTCCTGTGAAGCGCTTCTGTGGTGTTTCCTCCGGCATTTATAGTGGCCTGTCCCTGCCGCTTCCGGTTGTCAGTTTCAGCTGTCCGCTGTAGTGGCCGGTATATTGAGTCCAGGTCTATGTGTTTGTTGATGGACTTTGTGGGTGAGTGCCATGCTTCTAGGAATTCCCTGGCTGTTCTTTGTTTGGCTTGCCCTATAATGATAGTGTTGTCCCAGTCGAATTCATGTTGCTTGTCGTCTGATGTGTGGCTACTAAGGATAGCTGGTCGTGTCGTTTCGTGGCTAGTTGATGTTCATGTATGCGGATTGTCCTATATAGGACAAACAGGAAGACAGCTGAAAATCCGCATCCACGAACATCAACTAGCCATGAAACGACACGACCAGCTATCCTTAGTAGCCACACACGCAGACGACAAGCAACATGAATTCGACTGGGACAACACTACCATTATAGGGCAAGCCAAACAAAGAACAGCCAGGGAATTCCTAGAAGCATGGCACTCATCCACAAACTCCAGCAACAAACACATAGACCTGGACCCAATATACCGGCCACTACAGCGGACAGCTGAAACTGACAACCGGAAGTGGTAGGGACAGGCCACTATAAATGCCGGAGGAAACACCACAGAAGCGCTTCACAGGAGGCTCCCAGCCACTGAGGATGTCACCTAGACAGGGGCGAAACGTTTGCAACAAAAACTTCCAGCTCGGCGAACAGAACCACAACAACGAGCACCCGAGCTACAAATCTTCACACAAACTTTGAATAAATGCTATTCTTATGCTACCCTTTGCTTTTTCAACTTGTGTATTAACCTGTCCCGTCACATTGAGGGATGTGTGGAGAAGCTCCCTCTGAGCTCCCTAGTGCGCTGCCATTCACTGAGTATTCCGCTGTCTGCTTCCTTTTTTCAAAGTGCATCACCTCATATTTATCAGGGTTGCATTCCATCTGCTACTGATCTGTCCATCTGCATCTTCCTGGAACATTAGACCTTCCTCCTCACTGACAACCACCCGATCAATCGTTGTATCCAACACAAAATTAGTTATCACACTCTCCCCACCCCTCGTCCATATTCACAGATACACCATTTATGGATATGACAAATAATAAGGTTATAGATCACACAACACCAGGTTATAGCCCAACAGGTTTATTTGGTGGCACTAGCGTTCGAAGCGCTGCTTCTTCACCAGGTAATTGTGCGCTTTGAAAGCTCGTGCCTCAGAATAAACCTGGTATTGTGTGATTTTTAACTTTGTCCACTCCAGTCCAACACTGGCATTTCCGAATCACAAATGATAAGGGACACAACATTGATCCCTATGGTGCACCATTAGACACCGGCCTCCAGTCACACCAACAGGCTTGTACCACCACCTTCTTACTACCACCACTGAAGTTGATTTAGATGCAACTTGGCAAGTCACTAATGACTCCTACCTATTCAATGGTTATTCTGTTCCACTTGACACACTTGTTAAATGCCTAGGGATTCTCCCTAAACTTGCGGTGCCAGTAGATTTCCATGCCGCTGTATTAGTCAGTCCTCTCCGAGTCAAGAATTTCTTCCTTATTGCAGTCTTAAATGGCCTGTCCCTTATCCTGCCATTTTTGTGCCTTAAATGTAGAGTAGACAGCTAGAAAAACATCCTGTTTATTTCCACCTTGTCACATGTTTCGTAAATTTTCAAAATTTCACTGCGATCACCTCTCATGCTTTGAAAACGAAGAGTACACAGACCGAGTTGCTGCATCAGACAATCTCGCCATCTGAGGGACGAACCTGGAGAACGTCCATTGCACTTCCTCTGTGGTCAGTATATTCTTTCTCAGATTAGGTCACCAAAACTGTACACAATATTCCAGGTACAGGTTCACCAACCCTGTACACAATACTCCAGGTACAGTCTCACTAACCCTGTACACAATAATCCAGGTACAGTCTCACCAACCCTGTGCACAATACTCCAGGTACAGTCTCGCCAATACACTATGAAACTAGTTCAACATTTTGTTGCACGATATTCTGACTGCTTTAATTGAAGGTGAACCCACCTTCAACTTTCCACTTACATAATTCCGAAGCTATTAAGTAGGATTTCCTTTCAAAAATGTATACTGATTCTCTCCAATGTTGCTGTTAATTTCTAAATATCCAATATCGCATTCTGTCTCATAGATTCCAAAAGAGTCTCTACAGATGTCAAGTTAATTGGTCTGCATTTCTTCACACTATCACTTTTTCCCTTTTTAGATGTCTGGATCCATTCCATTCATCTACCTACCATGCTTGGATCACGTTTATTACCTTCCATTTATTTACAATGGCTTTCCAGCCTCTTTGGAATGTACAAGAAATTAGAACACATTCATCGACAATGCAATTAATACTTCTATTGCTGATTTATTTCTGACATTTTGATAGGAAGTACATCTGTTTTGTCAGACATAGCAATACCCAATCCAGCTCCATGTTCAAGTACGGCCTTGTTACTAATATGAATTGACTTTATGCCTTTAGCTCCTGAAGGCAGATATGATCACTTGGTATTTCTGGGTGATTTTCTGGCTCTTCCCCCATGAAGACAGATGCAAAGTAACTGGTTATTTTTCGACCATTTCCCTGTTCTCCATAATAATATCTCATCTCGCGATTATAAATTTCCACATTTGACCTTACTTTTATTTTGTTTCCTTTGAAATATAGATCGTAGATTGATGCAGTCTTTGAATTCCTGTTTGTTAGCAGGCATGTTTGCTTTTTGATTTCCTTATCAGTTTCATGTCCCTCCTTTTCTGGATTGTAAATTTCTGACATTTCCCAGGTTTCCACAATGTCTGGACTTCCTCTGAAGTCACTTCTTATGATTAATATAATCTTTAATTTGTTATGTTAACTCATTAAGTCACTTTCTCACTCTTGGGTGTTTGTACCTTAAAGAAATTGACTTTTGTTTCAGATTTTGCAGTATTTCTATAAACCAGATATATCCAAGGACTTTGTAAGAGGATAGAGAAGGAATTGTGGGGGCCTGGCAGATATGTTTACATCATCGCAGGCCATGGGTGAGGTCCCAAATGACTGGAGGACAGGGAATGCTGTGCCCTTATTCATGAAGGGCTACAAAGAAAAACCTGGGAACTATAGACCAGTAAACCGGACATCTGTAGTGGGCAAGGTACTTGAGAAGATTCTGAGCGATAAGATAAACGCATATTTGGAAACGCAGGGTGTGATTAGAAGCAGTCAGCACGACTTTGTGGGACATCATGGCTGACAAATTTATTAGTGTTCTTTGATGAAGTGGCCAGCAATGTTGACGAAGGCAGGGTGGTATACGTAGTCCAATTGATGTTAGTAAGGCCTTCAATAACGGTTCAGTTGGTACGCTACTCTGGAAGGGTAGATTGCATGGAGTGGAGAGGGAACATAGCAAATTAGACACAAAATTGTCTTGATGGGAGGGAGCAGAGAGTAATAGTGGAAAGGATTCTTGTCAGACTGGAGGCCTGTCACTAGTGGTGTGCCTCAGTGGTCGGTGCTGGGACCATTACTGCTTGTTATATGTATAATGATTTAGTTTAGAATGTACAAGGCACGATTAGTAAGATTGCAGATGACACGAAATAATGTGGTCTCGTGGACAGTGAGGAAGGTTATCAGAAATTGCAGCAGGACCTTGATCTGTTGGGAATTGCGCCAAGAAATGGTAAATTGAATTGAATATGTATAAATGTGAGATCTTGCATTTTGAAAAGTCAATTCAAGGTTGGAGTTTCATGGTGAATGGTTGGGCCTTTAGGGTTGTAGTGGAACAGACAGACCCTGGAATTCAGGTGCACGGATCTCTGAAAGTTGATTCAGAGCTAGATAAAGCAGTGAAGAAGACTTTTGGCACCCTGACCTTCATCAGCCTGAGCATTGAATATCGAAGTTGGGGAGTTATGTTGCGGTTATACAGGATGGTGGTGAGGCCATACTTGTAGCGTTATGCTCAGTTTTGTTCACTTTGCTCAAGGAAGGATGCTATTAAACTGGAAAGAGTACACAACAAATTTACACGAATGTTGTCAAGGACTTTATGGTATGGAGTTTAAGGAGAGGTTGGACAAGCTAGAAAGTTTTAACTTTAGGGTGTAGGAGACTGATGGGGATCTGTTAGAGTGTATAAGATCATGGGAGGCATGACCAGACTGAATCCACTCGGTCTTTTTTCCCCAGGGTTGTGCAATACCGGACTCGAGGGCGTCAGCTTAAGGTCAAAGGAGAATGAATAAAAGGGAACCTGAGGATCATTTTTTTTGCACACATGGTAGTACGCATATGGAACGATCTGCCAGTGAAAGTGGTTGAGGTGCGTACATTAACAACATTTAACAGGCATTTGGACAAATACTTGGTTAGGAAAGGATTGGAAGGATACCGGGCAATATCATGAAAAATGGGATTAGTGTGTATGAACCTTTTGTTCGGAATGGACAACGTTGGGCCAAAGGGAATACCTTTGTGCTATAGGACTCTATGACTCAACCAACCATTGCTTGTCTCTCACTGAATGTTATATTTAACTTTCCAATTCACTGGAACTAACTTGAACCTCTAGCCTCCAGGCTTCCTCGATGTTTGACTATAATGTTCAAAATTTCTATATTGCGTCACAATTCCTCAATTCTGCTTCAGCGCACGGTTAGGTATTAGTTCTCCTGACCACACAGCACCAAATCCGAAATAACCTGCTCTCTAGTTTGGTTCACAACATTCTCTCCAACTACCCGATATATACTTATGGAATTTAGTTTTCACAACATGAGCAGTCACTTAGTTAACGCAGTTTCGATGTAACTTGACACCATCCAGTATTATTTGTTACTCATTTACAAGATGAAGGTGTCCCATTTATAACCAGCATTTATTGCCCATGGCAGAGGGCAGTTAAAAGTCAACAGCGTTGCCTTGGGTCTGGAGTCACATGCAGGCTAGACCAGGAAAGGACAGTAGTTTCCTTCTCTAAAGGATATTAGTGAACCAGATGAGTTTTTCCAACAATCGACAATGGATTACATAAACCCTTGATTCCAGATACTTATTGAATTCACATTCCACCATCTGCCATGGCAGGATTCGAACTCGGGTACTCAGAACATTACCTGGGTCTCTGGCCTAAGATACCAGCGATAATATCACTATGTCATTGCTTCGCCTTGCACATACTTGCATATCCAATTTCCAGAGCATATGATGCAAAGTATTTGCGCAACAGTTTTGGTCTTGATATATTACACACTAACGTTTACTTCGCCTTGCTATTTATAAGATCCACCAAATCAGAACATTACCTGGGGCACTGGGCTAAGATACCAACGATAATATCACTATGTCATTGCTTCGCCTTGCACATACTTGCATATCCATTTTCCAGAGCATATGATGCAAAGTATTTGCGCAACAGTTTTGGTCTCGATATATAACACACTACTGATAACTTTGCCTTGATATTTGTAAGATCCACACAAACTGTTTCTGTGGAATCTGAGGGACAGATTCTGAGAAGTTATTTGTGATAGACTTGGACAAGACGTTTGGGGAGGGTCACCTCGACGCTTAGATGTTCTGAAGAATTGGTCAGCAATACAGGACAAGCATCAATATCCTCCCCGCTCTGCCAGGATAAGAGTCATCGTATTTTCTCTGCTCCCTCACACTCACTGTATATCTGCAATAGCACCTACCCTCGAACAAGGCTCACACTCTATCTCCAAATAAGGCTCAGGCACGACCACTCTCACTATTGCATTCAGCACCTTCCCTCCCCCACTTTTTCTGTCACTGACACAATGGCCCCGCACACTAATAACACTGCATGGATACAACACTGTGGTCAGACTCCCTCCGGACACCTCACCCTTACCCTCCAGCAGTAAGAGCAGGGACACCCACTCCCACCCTCATTGCTTCCATCCTCTTCTCCCATTCCCGGAGAAACAGCCTGGAATTGGACAGCAAGGACCAAGCTGAGTGGTGGAGTACCTGATATCTGTTCCCTCAGCCCCCTACTCCAACATGTGGGGAGGATCCTGGAAAGCCAGACAGGACCAGGAGGCCTTGTGTGGAGATTCTGAAACATCCAAGTCCCACCAACCGAGTAAGGAGCAATATTCACTAAAGAGCAATTCTCAATTTAAATCCACTGTCAGTTCCAACCTCATCTCTCTCACTCGCAAAAGAACAAATATCCCATTGCACAGAAATGCAGGCATTGAAAGACACAGAAGTATTGGTAAACACCACAATATACTAACGTGCACAATGCATACAAGGAGATAGGCATACACACACAATGAATCACACAGAGACATATACAGTCACACACAAATAGGCAGGAACACAGATAGAAACACACAGGCTGATACACAGACAGACAGACGCAGTCACAGAAATACACTATAACAAGCACACACACACACACACACACATAAAGACAGACACTGGTGTCCTTAAGACACAAATAAATAAGTTTTTGATTTATGAGGAGATCAAGGATTCTAGGGAGAAGGTAGGGGAGTGATGTTGAGGAACTTATAAGAAATGATCGAATGGCATGTCAGACTTGATGGGCCAAATGGCCTAATTCTGTTTCTTTCTTTAATGCTTGTGTGGTGTAATGCTATCAGGTATTCTCTTCCTGAGACAGCAGCAGAGGCTGGATTTGATACATATCTGATTGGAAACAGTCAGTGGTAATGTGGGACAGAGTTGAAGGGCGGAATGGTTTCTGTCTATTCCTAGTTATTGCATCCTTATATCCGAAAAGGCGCAGTGAGTTGATGTGAGGTTAACACAGTTTTAAAATAATTGGTCCCACAATGAAATAAGGATGTCCCTTTCCCTTTAGTGTTGTGCTACCTGTAGT
>NW_025212897.1:0-1502 GCF_004010195.1 Chiloscyllium plagiosum
GACTATGTGCTAACACTGTGCTATATCAGTTTAACAGATGGAGTATGTGCTTACACTGTGCTATATCAGTCTCACAGCTAGACTATGTGCTAGCTCTGTGCTATATCAGTTTCACGGATGGACTATGTGCTCGCACTGTTCTACATCAGTCTCACAGCTGTACTATGTGCTAGCACTGTGCTATATCAGTTTAACAGATGGGGTATGTGCTCACACTGTGCTATATCAGTTTCACAACTGGACTATGTGCTAACACTGTGCTATATCACTTTAACAGATGGAGTATGTGCCTAGACTGTGCTATATCAGTCTCACAGCTGGTCTTTGTGCTAACACTGTGCTATGTGAGGTGATTCACTTTGGTAAGAGTAACAAAAACATGGGATACTGGGCTAATGGTTGGATACTTGGTAGTGTGGATGAGCAGAGGGATCTTGGTGTCCATGTACACAGATCTTTGAAAGTTGCCACCCAGGTAAATAGTGCGGTGAAGAAGGCATATGGCGTACTGACTTTTATTAGTAGAGGAATTGAGTTCTGGAGGACTGAGGTCATGTTGCAGTTGTATAAGACTCTGGTGCTGCCGCATCTGGAGTATTGTGTGCAGTTTTGGTCACCATACTATAGGAAGGATGTGGAGGCACTGGAACGAGTGTAGAGGAGGTTTACCAGGATGTTGCCTGGTATGGTAGAAAGATCATATGAGGAAAGGCTGAGGCACTTGGGGTTGTTTTCATTGGAGAAAAGAAGGTTTAGGGGTGACTTGATTGAGGTGTACAAGATGATTGGGGGTTTAGATAGGGTCGACAATGAGAATCTTTTTCCACGTATGGAGTCAGCTATTACAAGGGGGCATAACCTTAAATTAAGGGGGTGTAGGTATAGGACAGATGTTAGGGGTAGGTTCTTTACTCAGCGAGTCGTGAGATCATGGAATGCCCTGCCAGTCGCAGTGGTGGACTCTTCCTCATTATGGGCATTTAAGCGGGCATTGGATAGGCATATTGAGGATAGTGGGCTAGTGTAGGTTGGATAGTGGGCTAGTGTAGGTTAGGTGGGCTTGGATCAGCGCAACATCGAGGGCCAAAGGGCCTATACTGCGCTATATTCTTCTATGTTCTATGTTCTATGTCAATCTTACAGATGGACTATCTGCTAACACTGTGCTATATCAGTCTCACAGCTGGACTATGTGCTAGCACTGTGCTATATCAGTTTAATAGATGGACTGTGTGCTCGCACTGTGCTATATCAGTCTCAAAGCTGGGCTATGTGCTAGCACTGTGCTATATCAGTCACACAGCTGGACTATGTGCTTGCACTCTGCTATTTGAGTTTCACAACTGGACTGTGTGCTCTCAGTGTGGTAGCACTGTTCTATATCAGTCTCTCAGCTACAGCAAGTGCTAGCACTGTGCTATAGCAGTCTTATAGCTGGACTATGTGCTAGCACTGTGCTTTATCAGTCTCACAGATGGACTCTGTGCTAGCACTGTGCTATA
>NW_025212897.1:3734-29321 GCF_004010195.1 Chiloscyllium plagiosum
CGTTGATGAATTAGTTAAAGCGCCTGGTAATAACGAGACTAGTATGGTGTCAAATCCTGGCGTTGCATGTCCTGTACATTGAAGGATCGTTGCTTAAACTTCTTTAAAATGTTGTATTGTTGATCCACCATACCGAAAGAGCATGCTTGTTGTGTTTGAGCTCAGCGCATTTTAATTTGTGTTACCACGTCCTGCCGCCTGCTGTGGCTCCATCAGTCAATACTAGATCCTGCTCATTCAACGGAAAGATTCTTTACTATGTTCCACAAGGACGTTTCAGTTAACAGTCGAATGCGCTGAAACTTCCAACCTAACAAATTCGACGATCCTCTAAAGCAGTCCGTGACTGAATTCCAAATTCAATGTGCCATTCCCTGAACGACTACTGTCCTCTATCCGTTTTACTTTGCCAAATGAAAGACTGAACCATCCATTATGGAGACATTTTAACAGTCTGATACCCCCACGACAGACACACCCATGTCACTGGGAACAACCTCACCTACATCTGGAATAATCTCCCTTTTTGCCTGTCAGTGTCTTGTGTGTTCCAGAGATTTTCATTGTCGCAGAGTCCAGATGAAGTTTCTATTCTCCATGTACAGGGGGGGGGAATTTTTTCAATGTATAAGACCAGTTCCTGTCCCGACATCATCAGAGTCAATATTCTGGCCTCTGCTCGGTCCGACAGTTCACCCTTCTGCATTCTCCTCTGAATCCACTTCCCAAAGAGATTCTCAAGATTCCCAAAGCTGGTGCCTGGATTAGTTTGGCTCCTTAATATTTTTCCAACTGCCAATTGACAATATTTTCACAGTTAAGCTTCAGGAACCTCTGGCCTGCACCATGTCCAGTGATGAGAAGTCCCGTTTGGTGGAGAGATTCTCGAGGCTGGTGAGTTTCATTTTGGAACAACGATGGTTATCTGGCAATTTCCTGCGGTTGTTTGTAATGATGGGAGAGGGAGCGGTGGGGAATCAGCACTTTGACGTGCAGAATGAAGTGTTGCCACTGACCAGAGTCCGTGAACAGAGGACAAGGATGAAAGGAATCTAATGAAAAGCAGCACTTCTGCTCAGGACGTTCAATAACAAGTGCAGAAACCCGATGTGTCGAGCAGTATATCTGGAAAGAGAAACAGAGATAATGTTTTAAATATGGAACATTTCTGATGAAGAACTCGAGTTCCAAAGTCTAATTAAATTACCGGCCTGGTTTGCAAAATAGATTTTTTGAACTTTGAGCGAAAATTCGCCCAGCAGCAAGTCATTCATAGCGGAGTCAGCTGGATTCGGACGTACGCGGGGTAGGTCCGAATCCAGCTGACTCCGCTGGATTTTAACCTATCACCTTAACCACTCAGCCATGAGTACTGCCGAAAAAGCAGAGTTGAGCATTAACCAAATCAGCCACGATCTCATTGAAAGCTGTCGGTGACTTGATGGGCTAAATGCTTCCATCTCCTCTCCTAACTCTGCTGTCAATTGTAAGGTGCGAGACACCAATGTAAAAGAAGAAAAGCACAAAGTTAGGAAAAGATATTTGCAGCCAAACTGAGTCAAAATTGTTGATTGAAAGGAAAATCAAACTTGGCAATTTGCTAGATCTCTTTGCAAACATGACCAGCAGAAGTAATCAAGGGAGCTATTGATCTGAGTGTTCTTGGACCTGAAGCACAACAGAAATACGTCTCTTGGGTACTATTTTGGGTGTCTTTCTCAATGAGCTATCATGTTTTACACATGTTCCATCTGGAGTTAGCTCACACAAGGAAGTAACCAGTGCTGCAGACGGCCATATAATCCGAGTTCCAAGTCCCGGAGTCAGAGACACTCAGTACCCTGTGTGTACCTGCAAGGAACAGCTGTGCATGGGGTTTACAGGGTAACAGAACTGCATGAATGCAGCTCGATGGTCGTCTGTCTGCTTCTCCTCTATAGTTTTCTGTGCAATTCCTGCGTGCAAACTTGTCAACTATGTTTGTCCGGCACAAGATGGGCATTGGTCACTTGTCTCTGAGAGAGGCTGTTGCTTTATGTGTTGTCGTAATTCCGAGTGTAAGGAGGAATCTGGTTGTCAGTTCCCAGAAACTTACTTTAATAAATGGAAGCGTGCTTTTTAATTTGCCGTGTGGCATATCCTCTTTACGAAGTTCGTGCACTGCGAATCACGTTGCGGGACAATCCAATTTTGGCAAAGAATTTGTGTGGCAGTCACGAGTTGCCACGACCAGCTATCCCTAGTTGCAATACGGACAAATGGCAAGAACTACAAATTCGATTAGAGCAGCACAAGTTTAATGTGACAGGGCAAACAGAGGGCAGCCAGAAGATTTCTGGGTGTAGCGCAATCACCCAAGGTATCTTTTCATATGAAAGTCTGTGCATCAGTACAATCTGGGACCCAAGTAGTCTTTGTTGGTTATTCATATTCCAGACAAATTGTGTTGTTCCCAGTTTACTTTGAAAGTGAATAGACATAGTTATTCCACCGTTATTTCGAAAGAAGATCCGGCATTGAATCTGTTCGCCGTTTTTGATGCTGTGGCGAAAAGGTGGGCAATCGCGATGTGAAACGTTGCTATACCTTCATTTCCTTCATTCCTGTTCTAGTGAGGGAGAAAGGTGATTGGCTCTCTCGATCAGATGGGGGCACCGGCGCATTGATGGCCTAATGTAATCACGGATATAATTGGAAATGTTCACTTTTAATGGTTCGTTGTTGTTCTTTTTTTATATATGATACTTGAGCACTTTCTGGGACTTGGCAATAAACTAAATCTCCAGTAGGTTTGGAATTGCCTCGCTGTTACTTGTGCGAGCGGTTCATGTCAGAGACGACTCACAGTGCCTCACAGACAGCACTTAAGCTTCGTTGTGTCTGATCATGGTACTGCCTTTTCAGTTTTAATTCTGTTCCAAGTTAAGAGCTGTCAGTTTTTGGATTCGCTGGAGAGCAAAGTGGGTAATGCGATATGGGAGGTATAATTCTTCAGCCAAAACCTTTGATGGCGACCTTGGGAAAGTATCAAGAAGAATGGTCATTGGCAGCAAATGTCCGGAAAACCTTCATCTCTGGATCGGTTGGGCCCATCCACCCTCCAAACAAAATAGCCAAACTCGCTGACTGAGTAACAAACATCATGTGTTTTTTTGCAAATGGTGTCTTCAAACCGTTGCCGTTGGCTGGAGCATCTCAAAGTTGTCGAGCATGGAAACAACTCCCGCGATCCAACTTGCCTTTGTTGAATAGATAACCGAAATTAATCCATACATATCTGCCAATATTTGTGCCTTATCTCTCCGAGGTCTTCCTGTCTATACACCCATTCAGATGCGTTTGAAATGTTGTGAGGGAACAGACTCTCCAACTAAATGTGGCAATTCATTCCACACAAACACAAGTTCTGTGTGAAAAACATGTCTCCCTCACATCCCTTTTAAATATTTCCTCTCTCGCATTAAACGTTTGCTATGTAGATTTCAACTCGCGTGTCTTGTGAAAATGTACTCCCTGACTATTTACTTTGTCTGTCTTCTCATGATTTTATAAGCTTCTGTGAGGCCATATATAAGCACTGAAGCTCCTGGGAATCTGACGAAGCCTATTCAGTTTCGTTCTCATGTCCAAGCAGTGCAAACCTTGCAAATCCTAGTAAAGGCATTTTTAAACTTACACTTGCAAGAAGTGTGTCCAGCTGCAGTACTTGTTTGACCGCGTGGTCACTCTGGAGCTGCGGGTGGACTCACTGTGGAGCATCAGCAATTCTAGAGAGTTATGTTGCCTCCCACGTGCTCAGGCCAGGGATGTCGCCCATCGGCTGAAGAGCATTCGAAGAGGGGATCGTGAACAGCCAGTTGTCTTGTTGCATACAGACACCACCAAAAAAAAACGAGATAAGGACCTGCAGGGATAATTCAGGGAGCTAGGAGAGAAATTAAAGAGGAGGACCTCAAAGGTAGTAATCTCGGGATTACTGCCGGTGCCATGTGACTGCCAGCGTAGAAATGAATAAAAAAAAAGGCACGATGAGCACGTGACTTGAGGAATGGTGCTGCATGGCGGGTTTCAGATTTGTTGGATTTTGCGACCAGTTCTGGGGAATGTCGGACTATAACAAAATTGACGATCTACATCTGAACCAGACAGGAACGAATGTCCTTTCGGGAGTTTTTGCTACTGCTGTTGGGGAGGTTTTATACTAATGTGGCAGAGGGCTGGGAACCACACGATTCAGCAAGTCGGCAGTGCGGTGGAAACTGGAAACGCTAAGAATCAGGAAGATAGCATTAATAATGGCAAGAGTAGGCAGAGAGCAGATGAATGCAAAAGAACTGGTGGCCTGAAATGCATCTACTTTAATTCATAGACAGATGAACTTAGGGCTTAGGTTGGTGCCTGGGAATATGACGTTATTGCGATCACAGAGATTTAGTTGAAGGAGGGGCATGGTTGGCAACCAAATGTTGTAGGATATAGATACTTCAGACGGGACAGGGAGGGAGAAAAGGGGAGGGAGAAAAGGGGAGGGAGTTGCATTTCTGGTAAGGGATGATATCATGGCTGTGCGAAAGGAGGACACCATGTAAGACTTGGGTCCTGAGACACTATGGATGTAGCAGTGAAATAAGAAGACTGAGATTAGATTTTTGGGGTTGTATTACAGTGAGCATGAGGTGAAAGAAAACAATAGTTAAACGGATCATGGAAAGACTTAGAGGCAATAATTTAGTGTTGATTGAAGATTTCTGTTTTCCCAACATTGACCAGGATACTCTTAGTGTCAGAGGTCTGGATGGGATACCATTTGTAAGAAGCTTCCAGGTGAGTTTTCTGGAGAAGTATATCAATAGTCCGACGAGGGAGCAGGCCATATTGGAACTGATGTTGGGGAATAAGCCAGGGCTAGTGATAACAGTTGTCGTGGGTGGTTTCTTTGTGAAGGGTCCAATATTCTGTAGGTGATAGAATATTCATTGACAAAGATGAGAGTGGTAATGAGGAAAGAATACTAAACTGCACCAAAGCTAAAAATATCAAAATTATGCAGGAGATCGGAATTGTGGATTGGACATAGCTATTTGTAGGAACATCCACAGTTCATATGTGGCAGGCTTTCAAAGATAGGTTAAATGTAGTGCAGGATAGGCATGTCCCGTTGAAGGCAAAGGATTTGGATGGCAATATTCGTGAACAGTTGGTCATCTCGATCCGGTGGAGACGTCAGGCCAATTGTTAACCTCATCTAATCGAGACTGTAAATGGTAATCTTCACTTTTCATGGTTCATTGTTAGTAAATTCTGATTCATGGTACTTGAGCATTTTCCTGGAAGTATTGTTGCACGAAGGCGCCAGTACGTTGAAAGCACCATTTGGATTTGCCTCGCTGCAATTTGTGTGAGCAGCTCACGACTCAGACGACTCACGCTGCCTCACAGACAGCATTCATGAGTCGGTGTGTCTGAAAATAGATTCTCTTTGTCAGTTCTGCTTCTGTTCATGAGATGTCAGGTTTTGGTTTCGCTGGAGAGCTGCGCGAGCAACATGATTTGTGAGGTATTTTCCGCAGCCAAAACCTCCCGTTGAGAAGTTGGGAATATGTCAAGAAGAAGGGTCATTGGCAGCCTAAGACCAGAAAAAATGATTCGTTGCTGGTTTTAACCGAAGCAGCCTGTGGGAGGTATCTCAAATGGGAGAGTACTCGCTTTGCATGCGAGAGATTGCGGGGTTGCGAGCTGCGTTCTCCATCCGCTTTTAGGGCGGAACCGTGGCTAGTGGTTAGCACTGCTGCCTCACAGCACAAGTGTTCCACGTTTGATTCCTATGCGTAGTTTGCACATTCTCCCTGCGTCTGTTTGGGTTTCTTCCCACACTCCAAAGACGTGCAGGGCAGGTGAATTTGACATGCTAATTTGCCCAGAATGATCAGTGCTTTAGTTCGAGGGAAATTGGTCTGGGTGGGTTACTCTTTGGAGGGGCGTTGTGGACTAGTTGCGCTGAAGGGCCTGTTTACTAATGCAGGGAACCTAATCTAACCATCTTCCAGAAAACTAGCCCAACGCACTGACCAAGTGATGAGTGCCTATTCAAACTGGTGATCGCCACTGCAGAATCTCAGAGGCGCTGACCCCTTAAACAACCGCTCTGTTTATCAAATGTTCACGTTTATTCTTTTACAACTTTCCTGTCTGTATACAGATCAATATGCCTTTGCAATGTTGAGAGTATACCAGACTCCACCACTAAATCTGACAATTCATTCCAAACACGCAAACCTTTCTGTGGAAAAAAAAATGTCCTTCAAATCCCTTTTAAATTTTACCACTCTCCCATTAAAACATTCTTCTCTTGTTTTGAACTTTCCTGCCTTGGGAAGAAATAGTCATTGACCATTTACTCTACCGTCTCCTTCATATTTATATAAACCTCTGTAAACCCATCCTTCAGCCCTCAAGCTCCAGGGAAATGTTTCACATCCTATTCAGTTTTTCGCTACAGTCCAAACACTGTATGCCTTGCAACATCCTCATAAATATGATCAAACTTATGCCAAGTTCGCCATTGAAAGTGGATGTGTGTAAGTGCCTGAAGTGAGGTGATGCTGAAACACTAATCATTAAAAACTTTGTTGTGGGGGTTTGTGTGGCAGCGTGGCAGAGGTGTCGAAGGAGCTGTCCTTAAACTATAAACTCGATTCAGTCATTGATTGGAATTCCCACCATGGCCAGAACCACAGGTGAAGTCGAGAAGTCTGTTTTTCATGAAAGAACTATAAACATTGAGATGTCAGGATTTGATCTCATATTAGGTTGTTTTTTGACAGGAACTTTCATTAACTGAGGCTGAGAGACTGCCCAAGCTTAACGATTCAAAACTATGTGTACATTGACTTGAGCATTCGAACACAGGAACTCGGACTCATTTGTGTGTGTTTCACAGTTA
Source organism: Chiloscyllium plagiosum (assembly GCF_004010195.1). Taxonomy (NCBI): domain Eukaryota; kingdom Metazoa; phylum Chordata; class Chondrichthyes; order Orectolobiformes; family Hemiscylliidae; genus Chiloscyllium; species Chiloscyllium plagiosum. The sequence continues at coordinate 10,678 of NW_025212897.1, forward strand.
CTCGGTGTAAATTTAAAACAACCTCTGGTTATGCTGAAGAGTTCAAAGCTTGCTTTGTCCACTGAAAATGCACAGGAAGAGGCAATATCTTACTGCTTTTGTTTCGAACTGATAACTTAGCCTGTTTAAACTGACAGGATAATGCGGATCCATCCATCCTCTTGGGCACCTTTAACCGCGTTAATATCCGCAAAGGTAAACTCACACTAAGAGGAATGGGCTCATTGTGGTGAATTGTTAAGATGTGGTGTGTGCTTCTGAGTGAATAGCGGTCAGTAAATACTGACACTAATATTAAACGTTGCAACACCAGCTCCTCACTCACTTGCTGTCTCATGCCTCCCAGTCATCATTGCCTTTCACATTTTCCTCTCGTCCATTCCACTTCTCAATTTATTCCCGACCGTTTGCAAGTGTTCCATTAGAAACTGTAGCTTTAGGAAACGTATTACTGGGACAACGTCATTGCTCAATGTGGTGGGATGCACCGTCAATCCCTAATTACTCGAGAGATTGAGATTTTGAGTTACTTTGCAGAACCCTGGATGTCCTCAGTAGCGGGGTACAGGCATGATGCCATGAGTCAAGAATTTACACCTAGTGACACTGAAGGACCAGCGAGATATTTTCAAGTGTGAAACGCCATATCCTTGGAGGGGTCATTGCGGTGATAGCATTCAAGTGTATTTGCTGCCATTGTCCTTCTGGACAGATGCTGATCGATCACTGAATTGTTCTGGCAGGATCCGTGTGTGTGTGTTCTGTGTGCAACCAGTATTTAGTTTTCATTCGGATAATTCTCAAGAAGAGAATTAAATCTTCACTTCCTGACTGGAAATTAAAGCCTGTTCTGGGCAATTTAAACTCAGACCCGTATGCAGGGATGTCCATTGATACTGCAGTCGGATTTGGGCCCTGGCCTGTACAAATGTTCGTGCATGCTCTTCACGTCATAATCATCTTCGTCAGCAGTGTGTCTCTCTCCAAGTCTCCAAGTCGGTTCATATTATCATCCTGGGTTTCAATGTAAAGAAGGCAATGCATGATAATCTGATGTTGTTCAGCAGATATACTGCAGCAAGTTAAGTCAAGACTGCTGCTAACACAAGCTCGTTCTGAGCTGTGATGATGTTGTGGCAGCAGGAAAGGCATTGTTCAACTCGCCTCATTCCGGATGACGGGCTAAAAATGACCAGTGGTTTCTCGCTGAATTAGTTCAAGCTCTAGAATGTAAAATACTTCAAATATGAAAGTACAGTGAAACGAAATGTTTCACAGAGTTGGAAATTCCAAGTGAAACAGAGCAGCAATTGTGTTTGCTAATTTTTCACCATGTGAATGCCGTTTCGCTGATGTGGACGTTTACATTACCTATAGACAAACTGTCACAGCGCTAAACCTGGTCTTTGGGTCAGTGACGGAATTGGTAAGACGACTGACGTCGAGTTAGGGGTTTGTCGGTTCGCATTTAAAATCACGAGGATGCAGCGTGCTAATCCATTCCTGTTGTCTGTCAGGAAAGGAAGGGTTTGGTTTTGTTGAATTTGCGGTTTCTCTCATCCACTTCAAATTCTAGCTCAGATCAACGTCTCTCATTGTCTGTAGAACTGGTTTTGGTTTAACCAAAAGCTGCCTTTTGGCGGTTGAACTTGCATGTTGGAGCGGACAGCTGAAGTGAAGCACAAGGAGCTGGTCAAATCCTGTGAACTCTGCCACTCTCGGGGAATGTGTCTGTGTGTCTTTTTCTCTGGGAGACACGACGTGGGAAATAACACAGTGTGACTGTGTAAACCTTCAATCCCATTGTTGTGTCATCTATGATCAAAGCGAGAACCTCACTGCCATTTGCACTGGAAACATCAGAACACATAAGGTTATGGACCAAAGCTGGAAACTGGGAATATAATACATGAATGGCTTTAAACCAGACTGCACCATGGGCCAAATGGGACTTTCCGTTCTCCAAAACCTGAAGAAGAGTAGAAACCAATCTGCAGTGAAACTGATCAGAAATGAAAGGGAAAGGCCATTTCATCGAGAATAAGTGCAAGAGCGTCTGTCTTCATTCAGTGTAATGTCGTAGTTAGGATTTGGAACTAGAACTGCCATGACATTAGTTCTATTTTCGGACAGGGAATGAATGTTTTATTGTGCAAATATATCGTGGTACCAGTATTTCTTGCCACTGGTCCGTACCTGGTAATACTTGGTTTTGTGCTACGTTATCAAAAATCAAAAAGATGCAGGTTTTCGAAATCTGTACTAAAAACGAGAATTGATAGAGAAACCCGCTACACCTAGCAACATCTGTGGAGAAAAGCAGATTTTATTATTAGATGGACAGGAAACAAGTTAGTTAAAGATTTCTAGATTATACTTTTGGGAAAATTATAATTTTTCCTGTCGAATTAGGATATTTATCAAAGTCACTCTTGAGCTTACAAACTTCGAATTTACAATCTTAAAAAGACTTAATCAGTTGTAATCTACTTTCATTTTCCTGAGCTGGTGGAAGGCTATGTTTTAATGGCTATATTTCCTTTTGCTTTCTGTTATTTAGCAGTCACGCCGAATGGAGAACTGTTTCTTTCAGTGTCTGCCTCAATATGTGTCTTTATTTTTTCTATATTTGTCTCTGTATCCTCCTGGGCATTTTTCACATGCTCCGACTCTCTGGCTGTCCATATCCGTCATTTCCCATTTCTGCACATCAAACGCCTGGCATTCAGAGACAGTTTGAGATTCTAACTGCTGAGAGGGTTTCTGACTACTGCCTGGAGTCGGTCGAAGTAGTAATGCGCCTGTCACTTCGAACTGAGGCAAGGAGACATTTCTTCCTCAAAATCTGAAGACCCTTTCGAAGTTAAAATTGAATGCCTTATCCAACAGAAAAATAAAATAATTACATGATAGTTGAAGAAGAACAAGGATGCATTTACTTTTGGTGTACAACCAATGAATGGTGACAGCAGAGAATGAGGGGGGTCATGTCGTGGTGTCAGTGCCATTACAACAACATTCCCAGGGAATACTGCACTGTCTCCTCCCTCACCAATTAATTTCCACAAAACTGGGAATGAAGGAGTGAGAATAATATAACGAGAAGCAGATGTGCTTATGGAACTGCGGGAAGAATCTCTGGGTTAAAATAGTAGTTAAATGGAGGAACATACACTACTGGATTTAAACCAGGAAAATGAAGCTGGAACGCGAAATCAGAATATACAGCAATTGAAACAGGATACTAAGTTTCTCGATCAGCAACACAATACTTGTGAGAAATAACGAGCTTTCAATACAACGAGCAGGTACCAGTGTGATGGGAGGTGCTTTCACCAGCTATGCCATGGAGCGACGTTAAAAGCCAGATTTGTCGGCCATATGTGCAATGTCTGAACCATTTGATCACAGAAATTCGAAAACGCGTTTTCTGTATTAGCGTTGCTCAGTATGAATGGCAATCAAACTCTGCTTTTGCAAAAACAGACATTTCAATGCTGAGCATGCCCCACTGAAAAGGCACAGAAAAAGACAGTAACCTCTTGATTTGGCATCAGAGATATTTTCACCTGTTTAAACTGACAGAATAAAGAGGATGTGCTCATCTCCTCTCGCCTCCCATTAAACACGTTAATGCACATGCAGGGATTTTCAAACCAAGATGAACAGGCTCATTGTTGTGAATTGACAGCAGTGGTGTGTGAGTCATTGCGAACAGTGAGAAATAAATAGCACTGACACTGAACCTTGCACCATCAGCTCCACACTCACATCTTGTGTCATGTCTCCTCGGCATCACAGCATTTGACTTTAATTATTCAACCCTGCACCTCTTCTCAAATTATTCCCGACCGCTTGCAGTGTCGCATTAGAACGTGCAATTATTAGAAATACATTTCTGGGACACAGTTGTCTTTCAACAGATAAAATTCACTGCCCATCCCTAATTATCCCAAAGATGTAGGGGACGAGTTACTTTTGTTAACTCCTCAAATCCTTAGTATGGAGGTACTGACAAGAAACCGCTAGAGATGGAGTTTCTGGATTGCGGAAAGCAGACCGACCCCAAACTGCTAGCGTAACTCACCCAGGGAAGAGCAGATGGACCCCACTCTGTCAATGTAACTCAACCAGGGGACAGAAGTCTGACATCATACGATCAATGTAACTCAACGAGGTAATTATGACCTGACTGCACTCTGTTAATGTAACTCACCCAGGGAAGAGTGGACTGACGCATCTCTGCCAATGTTCGTCATCCAGCGAATAGCAGGCTGACCCAACACTTTATATGTAACCCACCCAGCAAATGGCAGACTAACACGACTCAGTCAGTATAATTTACCCAAGAAAGAGCAGACTGATGCCACTCTGTCAACGTAACTCACTCAGAGAAGAGCAGGCTGTACCCATTCTGTCTCTGTCACTCATCCAGGAAAGAGCAGGCTGGTCTGATTCTGTCAATGAAACACAAGCAGGGAGACGAGCCTGACTCCACTCTGTCAAAGTAACTCACTCAGAGAAGAGAAGACTTATTCCATTCTGTCTATATGAATCATCCAGCGAAGACAGTAATGAAACCACACTTGCTGTTAGTCTCAGACAGAGAAGAGCAGACTGTCACGACTTTGAGAAAGTAACACGCCCATGGAGGAGCAGACTGACACCACTCTCTTAACGTAGCCCGCCCAGGGAAGAACAGACTGAGTGTATCATTTGCGTATGTTGCTGTACAAGAGTCATTGTTCAAGTACAGCATCAAGGTACACTGTGAGATACCCAAAAGGAGTCTCCCATGATTGGTGCAAATACACGTTTCTCCCCTGCAATCCACGATCTGGAATGCTGTGGTCTGTAGGGTGTCATGCTTGGGGCTGTAGTTAGCCTGGAGTTCGGGTGGTGACACGAGATTTGCCCAAATTGCCCCCCACTATCAGGGTCGGGCTAGTCGCCTTCCGTGGAAGCAGACAGCTGGCATTTCTCTCCAGGCTCTCAGTAATTTGCTGGGCAGTAAACCTTCGGACTGTGTGCAAACATATCCAACAAGTGTAGCCAACGTCTCGTCTCTCGTTTTGTGTGATGACCAAAGGACATGCTCTATTCCCTTCACATCTAGCAATGGCCCTTCGCAGCTCCCAACCTACTGGCGTCGCATTTACGCCATTTAACTCCAGCAGGCAAATTCCCCAACTGCTTTAAATTCGCTCTCTCGCCACGGCCGTCTCCCTTCGGTTTCGGGTCTGTTATTAATGACATTTTCCCGGCTTGGGGTTAGGTTCATGATCTGGTTTGATTGGTTGTCATGCCCCACTGCTCCTATCGTCTGCAGTACTTTCTGCACTGCATCTCAGAGGGTGGGGATGGGTCAATTATATTCACCTGTCTACAGATGTCGGAGAAGGATCTATCTATTCCACATCACGAGACTCCCTCATTGCTCTTCTGTGTCTTACTTTGATCATAGAATATCTATTTCCCATGTCAGGTGGCCCTTTTGCCTTGGTGGCTATTACTAAGTGCCAGTCACCGGCGCGGCATGGATCCCTGCATAAATCTTAATTATCGAATTTATAGTCGTCGTTGTTACTGAACGGCTATGGGTCGGATGTAAAGATTCACTTCGTCCAATCAGTTAAGACTACCGACAGCTGCTGCATCCCAGACGCCCCTGCCATTATGAATAGTCCTACCATTGCCAACAGTGTGAACTGGGGCAAGCCCACATTTGCTTCAGTCTTCTAATAATTATTTGCTCTTAATTGGTTTTGGTGTTGTGCGATGTCTCGTCAGTCCCAGCTGCAAGTTTGTAAGGGCTGGCGTGTATCCATGTGGCTGTTCCAGCCATCTTAACAGCTATTTGTGTTGTAAGGCGTACTTTAAACGGTCCCAGCCATCTCTTCGCCTTCCTGTTTTCCCTCCTGAAATCTTGCGCCACTATTCAGGCTCCAGGATATAGATCATACATCTTCCCTTCTGCTAATTGGGGTAGTGCTGTCTTCACTTGATTCTGTATTTGGGACAGAAGTGTAGAGAGTTTCATGCAGTAACACAACATCTTATCCTCACAGTGGCCTGTTATTTGGCTTCCCTTACGTCTCTGGACAATTCCTGTGTTTGGGGCCTACCAAACAAAAACTCAAACGGGCTAAGATTAGCTCTCCCTTTCCTCCTAGATCTCACACACATTAGCACAATTGGAAGTGCCTTTGTCCATGCCATCCCCAGTTCCTCACAGCATTTTGTCAATTTATCTTTTAAGGTCGAATTTTCTCTTCCCGCTGCCCTACCGCTCGTTTGGTGGTAGGCACAGTATTATCTCATGTTTATTCCCAAATACTTACTAATCTGCTGTAGGGCTTTATGGACAAATGGCGTTCCACTGTCACTACTAAGCCTAGAGTGTAGTTTTGCTTGCTGAGCTGTAGGTTTGATATCCAGACATTTCATTACCTGGCATATGGAAGTTAGTGGGCTAGTGTAGGTTAGTTGGGTTTCGATCGGCGCAACATCGAGGGCCAAAGGGCCTGTATTTTTCTATGTTCTATGTTCTAGGTAACATCATCAGTGACGAACTCAAAGTGAAGAGAACCTGTTGTCTCCTGCTTTCTCGTTATATGTTTGTCCAGGATGGTGTTCCTGGGGTTTGTGGTGATGCCATTTCCTGTTCGTTTTCTGAGGGGTTGATAGATGCTATCTGGATACATGTCTTTTTTATGGCGTTGTTGTTGGAGTGATAGGCCTCAATGAATTCTCTGGTATGTCTTTGTTTAGCTTGTCCCAGGATAGATGTGTTGCCACATTCGAAATGGTGTTTTTGTTTCATCCGTGTGAAGGGCTACGAGGGAGAGAGGATCATGTCTTTTTGTGGCTAGCTGGTGTTCTGTATTCTGGTGGCTAACTTTCTTCCTGTTTGTCCTACGTAGTGTTTGTGGCAGTCCTTGCATGGAATTTTGCATATGACGTTGGTTTTGTCCATGGGTTGTACTGGGTCTTTTAAATTTGTTAGTTTGTTGGTCGGATTCTGAGGGGTCTTAGTAGTCTGGCTGCCACTTCTGAGACTTCATTGATGTATGGAAAGGTCGATAGGGTTTCTGGCTGTGTTAGGTCTACTTGTCGTGGCTTCTTCCTGAGGAATCTGTGGACTGTATTTTTTAAGTATCCGTTCTTCTTGAATACGTTTTATAGGTGTTTTTCCTCTGTTTTCCGAAGTTCGTCGGTGCTGAAATGTGTGGTGGTTCGTTGGAATAGTTTTCTGATACAGCTTCCTTTTTGCGTGTTGGGATGGTTGCTCGTGTCGTTAAGTATTCGGTCAGTGTTTGTCTGTTTGCTGTATATGCAGAGTCACCAGAGACTTTCGAGAGGCGGCGCACTCCAATCACAACGCCATAAACAAAAACATAGATGGATTTACCATCTGTCAACCCCTCAGAAAACGAATAGGAAATGACATCACCACAAACCCCAGGAACCCCATCCAGGACAAACATATAAATAGAAAGCAGGAGACAACATCTTCGCTTCTCTTGAAGATCGCCACTGATGATGTTACCTAGCCAGGTAATGTAACGTGTGGATAACAAACGTATAGCTCAGCGAGCAAACCTACACCCTAAACCTCAACCGGAGCTACAAACCTTCAAAAACCTTGGGACTACTAAGCCTCTTAGGGATGCTCCATCTTGGAATTATTTCAGTTAGGAAATCTTTGGTTACGGCACTGGCATCCTGTTTTGCCGTGGGGAACGCTTGCACCCATTTGGAAAACATATCAACTATTACCAGACAATACATTTTTCCTTCGCAGGGTGTTAGTTTGGTAAAATCCAGGTGTAAATTTTCAAATTGTTTTTGGGGTTTCGGAAGTGCTACATGACTCATCTATATTCCCCTCCCCACATTTTTGTGGCACAGATAACACATCGTTCACAATATTTCTGAAAGTATTGAGTAAATCCCTCAATGTACCACTGTGCTGAAATGCTGTCATATCTCCCCTCTTTTGGCACATTTTCCTTGCCGTGTGTCGGTTTGACATAGAATGGTAATAATGATCGTGGTAGAAAAGGTTTAGCTTTGGGGCCACACCATACCCCTTACCTCAAACTGAACTCTGTTTTTTCCCACTCAAACGTGTCTTCAAGCCTGGACTTCGACTATGACTCCCGTACGTCTCTTGTTTGGGTAAGGAGTTTTGTCATTCCCATGTCAAACTAATCATTTACCGGCTGCTGGGCTGCCGTCCCTGCCGCTGAGTCTGCCCTTGCATTTCCTTGAGAAACGGAATCGTTATTTTTTGTGTGGGCATCATATTTACACACAGCGATTGATTTAGGCAATACGACCACTTCCAAGAGGTCAGAAATCTGATCACGGTGTGTGATGGGCTTTTGCCCGAAACGTCGATTTTGCCTGTCCTCGATGCTGCCTGAATTCCTGTGCTCTTCCAGCACCACTGATCCAGTTTCCGGTGAAGGTCAAGAAGTCCCTGTATTTCCACAGGGTTCCAACATCATGTGCAATTCCGAATCCGTATCTGCTATCTGTTAAATATTCGCTGTGTTTCCCTTAGCCAATTTACATGCCTCAGTCAAGGCAATCAGCTCCGCTGCTTGCGCTGACAGTTGAGAAGCGAGTGATCCCGCCTTGAATACCTCATGGGTAGTTACTACAGCATGCCCAATAAAATTCTGGCCTATCTCCTTGCTCCTGAATGCTGACCCATCCACAAAAAACACTTTTTTTTGTTTCTGAAGTGGTGAATTCTGCAAGTCTTGTCTAGGCAGCACATTTCATTAATTACAGCGATACAATCATGTGGGTTTCCGTCTCCTCCTCTAGTGAGAGGATTAGCAGCATTCAGGACGTTACATCGTTTTATTGCAATGTTAGGCTTCTCCAATAACACAGTATTGCATCTGAGTCAACGTGCTGCCGACGTCTGTGCTGTTTTTTGCTCGGAAAGCAGTAACGATACTGCATGTGCGATCAGTTTGGTTAAGTCGCCATAGCCGATTATATCCCTGGACACTGCAACAGCCTTTTCAGCTGTAACCAAAGCTCGAAGGCATTTACGCAATCCTGCCGCGACAAGGTCTAGCTTAGCCGAAAAATAAGCTGCCAGCCTGAATTTTTCCCCATGATCCTGCAACAACACAGATGTCATGCAGCTATGTTTCTCATCTACCGTTTGACAGAAGGCTTGTTTGGATTCGGAATCCCCTGTGTGGCTGGACTTTGAAACGTCTTTTTCAATTCAACTCGGCCGCTGGGATCCATTGCAACGGACCTCGCTTCTGCTACCCTTTTCCATGGGTTATGTCACTTCAGGGCGCCTCAAGATTTGTGTCATGTGGGATAAACGTTCTTCAGTAGGAGCGTATGGCCCAAAAGGACAGGAATTGTTTCTTCACGTGAGGCCTTGGAATTTGCTGAATTACTTGCACTCTGTCTTGACCAATGGCGTTCCCTGTTCATATATTAACGGACTGAAGAACTTCACCTGTTATTGCATAAATCGAAGCTTTGCGGGACTAGCTTTGTGCCCTCCCCTCGTGCAATGCAAAGGAATCCTTCTCACATTGTTCCTCTGTCGATGCTACGATTAAGCAATCGTCTACAGATTGCAGAAGCGCACACACAGGGGTTAAAACAAGAGTCTCCAGACTCCTGCGTAGAGCCTTATTATATATGGTGGTTGACTCACAGTAACATTGTCAAAGTTGTGTGAACTCATAGGATTTCCCTTTGAATGAAAAAGCGAACTAGAATTGACTATCTGGATGCACCGTTACATTTAAAACTGTATTTGCTAAATCCACAGCAGGGAACCATTTACTATCCGGTGTAAATTGAACTAATTCAGTATAGGGTTTGGGAACATTTGATGCGCGCGGACAACACTGTTATTGACTGACTGTAGGTCTTGAACAAACCTCCATTCCTCTGGTTCATTTGGAATTTTTGCCTTTTGGTCAGAAAAAATGGGAGTTCTTACCGGTGAGTTTACGATAGGGTATTATTTCTCCAGCCTTTGGGAAGGATTGAAAGACTGGAGTAACTACGTTCATGGCCTCGGTTTTTAACTGGTATTGTGCCCTGCAAGGACGATACTCCAGCTTCATGGTTACTCGTATTGGTTCACAACCTCGTATAAGCCCCAAACCATGTTTTCCTTTTATGCATAATTCAGTAGGGACCGTTATTAATCTTGAGTCTGAGAATTTATCTTAGGGAAACGCCAGGCCAGCCTTCTAGGCTCTTCAGGGCTACCGGGGTTACCTCAACTGTTCTATTGCCTGAGTTAGACAAATTAATTTCTTCTTATATGTCCGCACATCTGCATTAAACCACATACCCACAACGTCCCAGAACACCCAACATTTTGTTCTTTATGCCTTTAGTACCCATGGCCCCAAATCCTGCCACTAGTCACTGGACACCTTCGCCAGTGACACACGAGGAACGTAGCCTTCCACATCAAGAATATAGAGTTTACTTGCCGTCACAGGTACTTGGCATAAGTTCACACTGACTGCACATCTGCCATCCCTTCAATAAAATTCGCACAATAACACCTGACCTGGTTTAACCAATCTCCTGAACCAATACTTCTCTTATGGTTCCTCAGGGCCATCGTGGTGTATGTGTGTTGTGCAGTGCAGCATATTGCCGCAAAAAAATCGGTGTTAATAGGATTAACATGGTTAACTGCTTGCAGGGCGAATGAATTGCTCAATGAACTCATTGCTCTCTGGCTTAATCGCCACTCATAAACATACACCAGGGGTCGTGGGTTGTATTTTGCATTTTACACTTGTGAATCTTCCCTTTGAATTACCTGCAAACCCGTCGTAGTACTGATCAAATACAACCCCAGTCTCACTATGAGATACTGAGCCATCAAATGTAAAGGACAGAATTCCGCTAACAAAATTGAGAATTCGAATTTTTACACATTACTGATTTCGCACAATATGGGTGCGGTAAAACTCTCTCATATCACGACGCCTGATGCCTCCATTGAGTTCAGAAACATTCCACTCGTCTTTATTGGCGTCAACTCTCTGAACTGTCTTGATTTGAGGAGTGAGTGTGCTGGCCATGTATCTACCAAAAAGGTAACTGATGTACCTTCCACATATAACAAAGAGGTGGGCATCGACATATACGCATCATTGTTATATTGCACATGGTGTCCACACTTCGCAAACTCAATTTTCAATATAGAGTTGGGACACATCTCAGTGCCCGTTAGGTTAGCCGAAGTGATTAGCATAAGGGATTCTTTCTTGCCAAGTATAAAGGAAAGAAGTTTGCCTGTACCTTGTGGCCTGCCCACCTCAACCTCAGTCGTCCCCTGTCAGTCACCATGCTGGCCAGCCTCCAGAACAGATTGAGGCTATCTGTGCGGGCACTATCTCGACCAGTGGTCCATTGCTCCACAAACAAAGCATCAGCCACATCTATCTCTGCAATTGCACTTCCGCGATCCCTTCCTGTTTTGCAAACTCCACCTGTGCCTCTCTCTTTTCCCGCAGTTCCTCCCTCCAATGACTGAACGACCATCTGCGTCATAATAAGCTGAGGTTTATGTGATTGTTGTTCCATCTTTAATTTCCGGTTATGCTTCTCTTGAGCCAGCAATTTTTCAGCATGTATCACGTATTGTTCTATCTAATTCAGCTTTCCCGTGTCCCAGGTAATACACGTATATTATTACCTATTTTGTTGTTTCGTACTTCATTCCGTTGATGAAGCTGCTCCTCAGGTGTGCCTCAAACGGTGTGATCTCTGCCGTCGTTATGTCATTGGGTGTTATCAGTCCACAATGGATGTTATCAACTTTCGTGAGGTGCGTAAGGTACTGGGACATTGTCTCGACTTCTTTAGGGATTCTTTTCAATTGATTGTGGGTACGATATGCTATTGGTGATTCAGCAGAACCTGAGGCGGCGACCGTTGACTTGGAATTTTCGCGAAGTGGATCTCGTAGGGGGGCTGCAGCTCTTCGAGGGCACCCATTAAGGTCAGGATCTGATCCAGTCTTAAGACACTGTACAGCTTCATTTGGTTGTTTTCCGTGTGTGCGTGCATGTGCGCTGGTGTTTGTACCTGTACTTGATTTATCTTTCATTCGAGATTTTCTTTCCCTGAAATCAGCCTTAGCCTTCAATATGTTACAAGCACTCCAATTCACAGGTTCTATTTTACCCTTCCGTTTCTCCTTCTCTCTCTCTCCTCCAACGGTGACCTCAACATTTGCAACTGCATGTTACTAAATCTACCTTCCTCCAGAAAAACACATTCCTTGATTTACATTGTTAACTGCTTTACAGAAACTGGGACATAATTATTTAGCATATATTGTATTTTTTCTTGACCATACTGATTTGTCTGCCGACCCTCTTTTTGTTCGCTCCCGCTGGAGCCGATTTTCATGGATATTGGGAAAGTGTTCATGTCTCTCTGTCTGTCTCTCTGCCTGTATCTCTCTCATTCTATCTCCCTCGCTCTCTCTCTCTCTCATTCACTCTATCTCTATCTCTCTCTCTCTCTCTCTCTCTCTTGATGCCATAATCTTCTCTTTGCCAATTTAACTTGCTTTTAACTCCTGAGGTCCCCTCTCATTGAGCGCGACCGCAACATTGCCTTGGTTTTCACAAACCAAGAACCCACGTAACCAGTACGGCTTTGGCGACACCAACGCTGCCAATGGCGGATCCAAGTCTCAAACCACCATTAATCTTGCTGTCTCTTAAACTCTGTAGAGATGGTAATCCTTTCCCTTAAGCTTTACTCGAATACCGCCGGATAGTTCACTGGTCCCTCTTCCTGTTTCATTTATTCTCTTCGAACGAGTCTCCATGTAGAATCACTTTAGCCACAACTCTTACCCCGACCCTATTCGATTCAGAACTCGACTCTGGCGCGATCCACTTATCCCCAGTCCTCTCACGCAAGGGGGGCAATTCAGTGCTGTGGGAGATGAAGTGAAAGACCTTCAAGGCAGGGGCGCATACACCTCCTGGGAATCTTCAAAATCTTACCCAGTCGCAGGGTCCCAGGTGAGCCCCCTAGTTTATTGCTGTAGAATTTCAATCGACTCAACTAAATGCTACCAAGAGCAAAGAAAAAGTTTATTTTTGAAATTTGCAGAGTGGACCCGACACATTTGCAAGACGCCTCATAGAATGGACGCCTGACGGTTTTCACATATTCCCTTTACACTATATATAGCCTTGCCTCATCACACCTCAAGTGACGCTGTCAGTGTGACTGACTCAGCCTAATAATGATGAAATAAATTTGAGAGAGTAATGCTGATTGTCAAGTGATAAGTGTGAGTGAGTCAGGCTGATAGTGACGCTGTAAGTGTGAGTGTTGAGCCTCATAGTGAAGCAGTAGGTGTGAGGTGGTCAGTGTGATTGTGGTACAGTAAATGTGAGGGTCAAGGAGATAGTGACATAGCAAGTTTGAGGAGGCTGTGTTGTAGTGACACGGTAAGTGTGAGGCTTCAGTCTGATACTTACATAATAATTGTGATGGAGACAGGTTGATAATGACACAGTAAGTGGAAGGAGTCAGGGTGATAGTAACATAGGAAGTGTAAGGGCGTGACTGATAATGACAAAGTAATTTTTGGCAGTCAGGCTGATAGTGATGCAGTCAAAATGAGGGTCTCGAAGTGAACGTGGCGCAGTAAATGTGAGGGAGCCAGATTGATAGTAATGCAGTAAGTTTGAGGGGTTCACGGTAATATTAAGGCAGTAAGTGTGAGGGGTCAGGCCTATAGTGATGCAGTAAGTGTCGGCGGGTCAGGCTGATAGTGATGCATTCAAAGACCAAATATCCAAGGTTCACTGTAGTGCTAAACAGCGGGACCTCTCAAGGCGAAGACAAAAATCAATAGTTCTCATCCTGGTCATAAATCACAATGCTTCATTTTAAAATTGTCCTCTCCTGCTTCTAGATTCACCAATGAGGGAACAAAATTTAATTGCACCACCCTGTTTATCTCTTCAAATATTTTGCAGCACTCAATGAGATTACCTCTCTTGTTTTGAAACTGTTAAAAAAAGGTGGCATTTGCCCAATTTCAATTCAGAGGACTAACGTTCATCCATGATATCAAGGCTAATCACCATTCGTGGTATTCCTCATATGGCATTAGTGTCTTTCCTAAATTGAAGATAATAATTCCTCATACTGTAGTTCAATTGCGGTCGAACTGAGCCACCATACATTGGAAATAATGCTTCGTTCTCGTGGCCTGAAATCCTTCTGCAGCTTTCACAACAGACTTCTACAACCGCTACTAGACTTCAATGACTTATTAAAAACTTCTCCAAGATGCATTTCTAAAAATCTGTACATCAGACTTTCTACTTTAAACCTTCGACAAAAATCTCCACACATTTCCCTCCTGACAAGTATGATAAAGTCAAATCGTTGCTATTTATTAGATCATGAGGGACATGGATAGGTTGACTCGTCAAGGCATTTTCCGGCTAGTGAGGAAGTCAAAATTTAGAAAACATCGGTTTAAAATTAGTGGATAAGTATTTAAAAGGGATGTGAGGTGCAACTTTTTCAGACGTGTTCAGAATGAGCTGTCAGAGAAATTGGTGTAGACTGGTGCAACTGTAACATTGAATGGCATCTGGATGGACATATGAATAACAAGGTTTAGAGGGATGTGGGCCAAATTTTGGCAAATGGGACCTATTAATTTAGGATATCTGTCCACCATGGTCAAGTTGGAAAGAAGGGCCACTTTCCGTGTTGTATTGTTCAACAACTTGATGACTCTAGAACAACCGCAAAAACGTTGCAAATAATTCCGTCAAGTCGAATTCAAATTCCAAATCTTCAGTTAATCTCCCTCTCTTGTGCCTGATTACCTGATGTCAAAACTTACAGATTAGTTGCTGGATCCATTCCTGTAAATTGGTTCTGCATTCTTTCTAATTCCGATATTTTTTTACGAATGTAGCTAGCGTTTATGAACTTAGCATCAATTTTTCTAATACCATATTTCGATGAATATTGAAACACAACAACATATCTAATTTGGCACCAGATGATGAGCAATTGAGTCAAACTCGATCGGACGCAGTGAGACAATGATCCTCTCTTCGTGTGGTGTACATCCGTGACTGTATAATTCGATGAAGAATGATTCCCACAACTTCAGCTGTGTCAGAATCGAGTTTGCGGTGAAATCCTGTCAATCTGCTAAGGTAAAGTTCATCTGGGCCTCTGCAAAGGATTTGGTGAAATCTTTGGGTCTTGACAATTTGTTCTTCCAACAGATGAATTCAGTTGTTTTACTTTAAAGATTGGCAAATCTCCCGCGGCTGAGAGGTTAAGGCGTTGGATTTGAAATTCAATAGGGTTTCCCTGTGCAGGTTCGAATCCTGTTCACAGCGTCGAACCTTTTAAAAGTGATGAATTCCTATGCAGGATTTGGATATCGTGGATCTTGAGCTTTGCATTCAATCGAAAGTAAATTTTTTAACTGTGAAGAATCCGAAGTAATTTCAAGACTGACCCAGGCATATAATTGAATAAATTATATGTCGAGACACAAAAAGCCACCAACTTCCAATACGAATCAGTGTCAACACATTTGTCAAACTATCGTGAAACGTGGATGTTCGGGGGGTGGAATTCAGCAAAACAATAAGCAATGCAATACATTTACCTGCAGGTGATGATTATTTTTAGGATCAGTTGAAAGTCAAGCTGAGAAAATTCAACCTAATTTACAGCTGACTCTCAAGGCCAATCATCTAGTATATCAGCAGTCAATGAATTAGAAAAAAACAACTCCATGTGTGGAAAGGAACTCGACTGATCGATGTTCCTGGCTTGCGATGTGAAAAGGCAAGGCGATATCATCGGAGTACAATTTTCTGTAAATATTAGAAATGGAATGTTAACGGTCTTCTGCTGTACACATTCGTAAGAAACTGTGCATTAAGAACTGAAATTGAAAATTAACGATGAAAATCAGACATGGACCTTTGCTTGTGATGTAGCATTGTTCAGAAGAATATATCGTTGTTGAGGCTAAAAATGACCAAACTTAATCGATAGGGAACTTATCCACGGCCTTCATTGAAGCAGTTGGTGTGGAGAGCTCAGCTTGAAGAACCAAATGCCAATTATTCATCTTGGCTGTCTGAATTGCTTAGTTAAACATACTCCCAGTTTAATGAAACAAATCTTTGCTATCAGAGCTGGATGTTTTCGTGTCAGCATGTTCAGATATGAGAAGACACTCCATGGAGTAGATGTGACTTAAATATTGACTCTAACGTCAGAGATGTTGACACATTTCCGCACAAAAAACAGCACTACCATTGGTATCAAATCAAACTGAACAAAAGAATAGTCAGTTCGACATTTCCTGTCTGCAGACTCTGCCAATGGACCGTTCAGGCCCGAAGTAGGAATAGGTAACATCTGTTCGCAAGTGGATCACTTCATTCTTGCTCACGATCCATAAACGGTAATTCATTTTGAACTTCTTAGCCAGCAGTATGGTAAGTGGTACGTAATGCACAGATTTCCTTCTCGAAAGAAAGAGCGAAATCTTATTCAATGCAGACGCAAATTCCAGTTGTCCCTGGTCGACCAGAAGACAGATGTCGCGAAAAAAGTGAATACAGAAAACAATCAATGTTTTCTGGGAGTCAAAAAGATGTACTGGAAGAACAGAAAAATATATTTGGAACTAAAGTTACATACCACTTCCAAAAATTAAATGTTCTTGAACAGTTATCTTAATTTGACCTTCATGTCCACCATTGCTGCAAAAATTATCTTAACAACTGAGAACTTTGTGTTCTTTAATATTCTCTCCTTCATGTTTCTCTTGATTTTGAAACTCAAACCGAGCAATAGTAATGCACGCTATTTCCCTTGCAAAGATCAGAAGAAGATCAGAAGATCAATTTATAAGAGAACAGAAATAAAGCTACATCTGTGTTTCGAGAGAAAACAAAGCAGGTCAGTCAGCATCCCGATGAAGGGCTTATGCCCGAAACGTCGACTCTCCTGTTCCTTGGATGCTGACTGACCTGCTTTGTTTTATCGGCAACACATTTTCAGCTCTGATCTCCAGCATCTGCAGATCTCTCCTCGAGCTTAATTAATACTCTGCATCGTTGCAACACACAGGGACGCAATTCTTTTTGCTAGGTTTCTGTTCTGCCATTTTTATAATCACGACTGCTGTCGGGTTTGGTTTCCATTCCAGGCTGAGGTGACAGCCTGATGGAAGTTTGCACATTCGCCTAATTTCTGTGTGGTTGCTCTGGTTTGCTGCCACATTCTAAACATTTGCAGGTTATTGGGAATCGCCATTGAACGCACACTGTTACAGAGACACTGATATCTCTGAAATAGGAGTGTCTGCTTAGGTCATACTTCAATGGATTTTTGTGAACTTAAATACACAGAGTGGGGTTAGTCTGCTGTTTCCACGGTGAGCTACGTGGATAGAGAGGGGTCAGGGTCTTCTTCCCTGAGGGAGATATGTTGACAGAGTTGGGTTAGTTGCTCCTACCTATGTCAAAAACGCAGATACAGTCGGGTCAGTCTGCCCTTCCTTGGTGA
This sequence comes from Chiloscyllium plagiosum, assembly GCF_004010195.1. Lineage (NCBI taxonomy): Eukaryota > Metazoa > Chordata > Chondrichthyes > Orectolobiformes > Hemiscylliidae > Chiloscyllium > Chiloscyllium plagiosum. The sequence goes on from NW_025212897.1 coordinate 28,300, forward strand.
CAGTCTGCTCTTCCCTGCCTGAGTGAAACAGAAAGAGGGGGGTCAGTATTCTCTTCCTTCGATAATTTATGTTGACCGTCTGGCTTCCGTCTGCTCTTCCCTGGCGAGTAACATTGGTGGAGTGGGGTTAGGGTTCATTCATTGAGTGAGTGCCATAGAGAGAATGGCATCAGTCTGCTCTTCCCTGAGGGAATTACATTTATAGAGTGGGGTCAGACTGCTCTTGAGTGAATGACGTATATTGACAGTGTGGGATCAGACTGCTCAGTTTCACTGAGAGTGTGGGGTCAGTCTGTCCTTCTCTGGGTGAGTAACACTGACTGAGTGGCGTCAGTTTGCTCTTCCCTCAGTGAGTTACATTGGCAGAGTGGCGTCAGGAATGGTGTATTTGAGGAGTTGACAAAAGTAACTCGCCCCCTACATCTTTGGGATAATTAGGGATGGGCAGAGAATCTTATCTCATTGAAAGATAGCTGTGTCCCAGAAATGCATTTCTAATAATTTCATGCACTAATTCGATACTGGAAGTGGTCGGGAATGATTTGAGTAGAGGTGCAGGGTAGAATAATTAAAGTCAAATGCACTGATGCCGAAGAGACGTGACACAAGAAGTGAGTGTGGAGCTGATGGTGCAAGGCTCAGTGTCATTGCTATTGGTTCAGCATTTATTTCTCACTGTTCGCATTGACTCACACACCACTACTGTCAATTCACAACAATTAGCTTGTTTATCTTGGTTTGAAAATCCCTGCGTGTGTATTAACGTGGTTAATGAGACGTGAGAGGAGGCGAGCACATCCTCTTTATTCTGTCAGTTTGAACAGATGATAATATCTGTTGGATGCCAATGCAAGAGGATACTGTCTTTTTCTGTACCTTTTCAGTGGGGCATGCTCAGCATTAAAGTATCTGTTTTTGCACAAGCAGAGTTTGATCGTCATTCATACTGAGCAACACTAATACAGAAAACGCGGTTTCGAATTCCTGTGATCAAGTGGTTCAGACAATGCACATATGGAGGA
>NW_025212898.1:0-8018 GCF_004010195.1 Chiloscyllium plagiosum
TGTTTGATCTCCCAGCTTAGAAGTAAATCTTGGATCCATAAATCCACTGGCATAAGCACTGGAATGTGTCACCAGAAACTGTTGTCATTAACCTCGAAGAAATATCACACATTGGATTCCCCACCAGTTTTGAAAGCGAAAGCCATTGATGCTGAAGTGGTACTGAGTAAATATTTGGATAGCAAAGAAGCAAATGTTTGTATTTTGGAAAATGTCACAGCGATATTACTTTAATGCTGTCTTATTGCATGTTTACATTCCTGAAGAAGGGCTTATGCCCGAAACGTCGATTCTCCTGTTCCTTGGATGCTGCCTGACCTGCGCTTTTCCAGCTTATTGCATGTTTACAAATGTTTAAGAACCAAAATCCCTTGTGAAATGATCAAAACCTCAAAGAACAGTGAAGAGTCATGTAGGAAAAATGTACAACCTTCTAACTTCAGCTAAGCATCATGAAACATTTTACCTTAGTTTTGTGTCCATTCTTGTATAATTATGCCTGTTATGATTCAGAGGCAATGTAATTGAAGCAGTTTCTCAATGTTCCCACACACTTAGATTCAGTATGCATTGGTGCATGATGATCAGCGGTTGGATCATTGGATACTTGACAGCATGACAGTCACTATCATGAGTGAGATCCACTAGCTCACTAACTTGTGATTGAATGTAGAACCTTGTGAACTGTCAGCTCAGCGATGGAGAGTTTCCCACTCAGCCGTTAAGGAAAAGAAAAGCATTCTTTGAATGCAGCATTTGAATGAAAACATTGACTTCTGTACCACTCGGGATTATAATATCAGAACTATATGAGATTATTTGCTTTATATTACTGAATGCTACTGTTTATTCCAAGTTATTCCAATGCAAGATAATAAGCGTTATTTCTTTCTTGGCTTTTTTCAGTCACACAACTGGACAGGTTTTAAATAAAGGAACCAACACAGAATAATTGATTAGGCAAAAGTGGGTACTGCAGTTGCTGGAGATAAGAGTTAAGATTAGAGTGGTGCTGGAAAAGCACAACAGGTCAGGGAGCATCTAAGAAGCAAGAAAATCGACACTTGAGGTGAAAGCCCTTCATCGGGAATGAGGCTGGGAGCATTTTCCAGCACCACTCTAATCTTGGCATAGAATAGTTGATGGTATATTCTCTCAGTGGTTTGTGGAAAGTTTGTTTGTGTATTCTGTATAGACAAGAAAGTATGTTTGGCAAGTTGCTTAAAAATGCACTTGGGATTTCCAAGCGCAGATTGATGATTCGCCATCATGGCAATGAATGGGATTTAATGGTAATGGCTATCAGACTACTTGGTACCATGAGGTAACAGTATCGAATGAGGACATTGTGAACCAACTACAATGGCGATGCCAATGGGATAGCAGTCATCCCTTTTCTTTCCCACTCTGTCCCCCACCCCATCAATTGTGATCACTCATCCTTGCTGATGATATGGGACGTGTTAAAACTGCCCCAAAGTGACCATAAGCAGCTGGAGAAGTGGCTGACCAGACACAAACTAATCTGGCTGCGTTGAACCAGCAGCATTGAGAGACCGTTCTCAGTAAGAAAGGGGGAATCCTGTATCAAATGGACTGTCAGGCAGTGAAAGACTCATTTATTTCACCTGCAAGATTGTTTCTTCTCTACAGAAGCTTGGCACCAGTTTGTATAAAAAGCCTAGAAATTTGCAACCCCTACTCTCTTCCAAGAGAGAACCATTCAGGTCTACAACTCCTTTCATCTTAAATGATTTGTTAAGGATACCTGACATGTTTCCTGTTGCAATGTTAGTAATCTAAGTGCATGTTTCATATCTAGAACTCCTCTTTTCTTGTATTTCTGTGTCTTGTTGCATTTACATTTTGAATGTTGTGTAAGTAAACAGTTATTGTCTTTTTTTTTTTTATTCATCCATGAAATGTGGGTATCACTGGTTCGGCCGACATTTTTGCCCATCCCTAGTTGTCATTGAGAAGGCGATGATGAGCTGCCTTACTGAACTGCAGCAGTCCATTTGCTGTAGATAGACCCACAATGCTGTGAGGGAGTGAATTTCAGAATATTTGACCCAGTGACATTTAGAAAGCTTCTTTGAGTTTACCCTTTAATGTCACAACACTCAAAAAAGTTTAAAACACTCCTTCACAAGCTATATCTTGTGGTTAACTGAAAGGTGATATAAAAAAGAATAGAGTTACCCTATCACCTCTCCACATCTGTAATACGCTACTACTCTGCCCTTTTCCTGAGAGTGCTGGGTCATCACTGGTTGTGTGTGTTGGTTACCTGTGCATGCTTCATTCAAATATTCATCGTCATGGAGTCTTGACCCATAAGAGTGATCATTGGTAACCATTTGACTGTGCAAAATGACATACCTGATTGCAATTCAGTCCTGACCTAACAACTAAAATATTTTTGAATCAACCTGCCGAGAGATGTTATTAGACATTTCTGGAGCAGGTAGGACATGAACTCAGGCCGACTAGCAAAGCCAAGAGCTCCGACAACTGCATTTGACATTGTTTGAGGTGGCCTCCTAACTGACCGTGTCAGAAGTCTCACAAAAATAAAAGACAATGGGTAGACTCCCAATGCTGCTGGCCAATCAGGGAGCTCAGGAGCTTCAGTCGTACATTAGATAGAATGGATGCTGCTGAGGTAGCTCAGACACCCTGGAACAATAAGTATTTTTCACAAATCAGGTTGGCCATGGGCAGCAGGCTCTGCTGATTGATGGGGAAACTCTACTGGGAGGATCAATGTGGTCACAGGAGCTCTCTGGATTACTGCAGCAAAGCTGTCTCCAGGAAGCTGGCCATCCCGTCCTTGTCAGGGATGGGAGGCTTTGTTTCCTTTTAATTATTTTAAAATAACTGCTGCCTCTTTTTGACAGGCAGCTAATTGACAAATGGTGCCACAGCTAGGAACCGTCCCCATTAATGGGACTGCACTGGAGAGCTGTCCTGACATGGCTCCCTAATATTATCTTGACCGTTCTGTGACCCAATCTATGACCCAGGGCTAGGAAATCCAGCCCTATGGCAAATATTATTAGTAGGTCAAGCATCCATTCCCTCAGACACACTGCACCTGCACATTAACTTGAGGTTTGATTTAGACTGGCAGCTTGAATCGATAGCACTTTGCAATGTTTACTGGATATGTTAGACCAACCTGACATTGCTGAGTGCTTTTACAACACTAAAGACTATGTACCATTACTCACAAATACAAAATAAAAGGTAGTTTAAAAAAAAAACATGCTGTCTCCTTTATCCATTCCCTGCTCCATTATTTTTCTTCACAGACAACACTGACTTGAACTAAAAACTGAACATGCGAACATTGACTAGCAGTAAACTTTGGGCACTTATTAAGAAGGCAGATTAGTTTTGGATAGTCGGTGTTTGACTTAATATATTCCCTTTTATGCAGAAGGTCAACAGTTCGAGTTTAAATTATGAATCAAACCTTGTTAACGCTGTTATGCCTATGCATTGGATTACATGGGAATCTGATTTGCGAAACTGCCTTATTGTTACATGTCTGGGTAATGAATCTGCTTGTCATAAGTAAAAGAAGTTGGAACTGCATTCATTAGAATTTTCTGAGTCAATTATAGTCAGCTTGCATTTCAGGGTCACAAAGTTAAGTGCACATCTGCATTCATTCTATCATTTCAGAGAATCATACTGTGTAGAAGCAACCCTCTGGCCAATCAAAGCTGTATGCGGAGATGATCTTTGCATGAAAGAAACTTCTTGCTTCCTGATTGACTCCAGGTTACTTACATAACCATTCTAAATACAGAAATAAGTGAGTGGGACATGTCCTGTGAGAGCAGAGGCAGGAAATGTGTACTTGGGCAATAGATATATGCAAGTGAGAGGGAGTGAGAACTGCAGGTGCTGGAGATCAGAGTTTGTGATGCTGCAAATTCACAACAGGTTAGACGGCATCCGAGGAGCAGGAGAGTTGATGTTTTGGTCTCATGCCCAAAATTTTGACTCTCTTGCTCCTTGGATGTCGCCTGACCTACTGTGCTTTCCAGCGCCACATTTTTTTGACAGTAGAAATATGCGCAGTACTTGCAATTTTATTTTCTCTGTGTATTTCAGTAGACTAGATTGTTGAAGCAACATTCTTGACCAATAGGGATTGTGTGGTAGGTGTCGAGACACGTTCGATTCCAAACATTTGCCCTGTGTAAGTGCAGAACATGGACTTCCTGGCTAGAGGTATCACTGAGTTACTGCATTAGTCTATCTCCAAGCATTCTCTCCTTGAGCAAACTTTAATGGTGATTTGTATGATCTGAAATCATGTTATTGACTTCTATCTTCAACAGCGTATTTGTACTTGATGAGGCAATACTTATGTTAACTCTCACGGAATAAGATCTCGACTTGTATAACATGGTGCTGAAAGATTCGATACAGATTAATTCTAGCCACTCCATTACAATCTCTGGCATTTGATTGTCTAGGCTAATAATAAACCCTTCAGTTTCAAACAGTATGCATGCATCAGTGTGTTATGCTTCGAGTGGCCCCAGTTAAGATGGAGACTAAGACCATAATACCCACAGGTCAAATGCTATGATATGGTGCTGATATCATGAGCATGTCTTTGGAAAGTACATCATGAGTCATAACACGATAGAGACCTCATTCTGTAAAAGGAAAACAAAAGAATATAGACACTATAAATCTGGAATAAATAAAAAACACTGGAGTAGCTCAGCAGATCTGGTGTATAACGTGTCAAGAGAGAAGCAGTGACTCTTTGAACCCGGGTTTATGGCGCTGTGAGGCAGCAGTGCTAACCACTGTGCCACCATGCCGCCCTAAAGATATTTGGAACAAATTATTTTTGAGACCACAGTAGCTGCTGGCAAAGTATCTTTTTGTTCTGGAGAGTCCTATTCTCCATCTCCACCTCCTTGTCCTGCATTCTGGTGCTTGATGATTCCACTTCAGCGTTTTCTTTATATTGACCTTTAATATCTCCTTCAAATGGATGTTACAGGCGATCAGAGATTTTATCAAGCTCTGCGTATGTTGTGGTCTGAGATTGCTTTGCTGAACCTGAGAGGTTCCGAAGAGGGATAACAATAAAGGCAGATGAATCGTTGGTACATATATGCTCCTGGGCTACGTTAGCTCACTCCTTTTGCATGGGGAAGCTTCTCAAAGCTGATATTTCCAAAAACTATGATCAACCGAGGGCATGTGAAAGGGAGCAACTAGCCTTCCCTTAGTGGAAAGTCATAGATTTTCATGTCAAAGCACAGAAACCAGCACATCCCATTATAAATTAAAGTTTTAACCTAAGATTGTTGACCGTATCATACCTCCATGACACTGAACTCCTTTGGCTATAAATTCTGTGAGCCTGATCTTAACCTCCATAACCGTCTGATGAAGGAGTGGCACTCCGAAAGAAATTACTTTCAAATAAACCTGTTGCATTATAACCTGGTGTTGTGATTTTTAACTTATCCACTCCAGTCCAACACCGGCTCCTCCTAAGTTAAGGTATTCCTGATTGCTTTGAAATGTCCTAGCCCATTACAAAACTAGACACCTTTCATCTTCCATTCCAATGAAATTGAAGTTGATGCAGATCTTTAGTTGATGTAGTAGGCATCCCTCACTGACGGCCAGGATTGACCAGGAGCAGCTACCTACCCAGCAAATGGGGAAGACCCCCTGAACTTCAGGTGAGACCGAAACGTCGGGGTTTCGGTACTACGCACGCATGCATGCGCCCATCCCCATGCACATGTGCCCCACTCTCCCACTCTCCCACTCTCCGACTCTCCCATTGGAAAAAAGGCAGATGAACTCAAAGTTAGACTCCCCTTCCAAAGGGAATTGAGAGATTGCTGTGTGCTCCATTTCACAGAGACCTGGCTCACTCCTAGACCGGACTGTTCCTTACACCCTGAGGGTTTCTTACCAAATGGACCTCTCAGCGTCCTCAGGCAAGGCAAGGGGGCATAGCATCTGCTGTTTCCTGATCAACACCTCCTGGTGCTCAGACATGGTAACCCTGGCGAGAATGCCTTATAGTGAAATACCATCACTAGTACCTGCTGTGCGAGTTCACCTCCGATAACCTGACAGCGGTCTACATCCATGCAGAGGTGATGAGTGCACTTGATGAAGTACACAGCGTGACAAATTGAAATGGAATACCCCGATACCTTGTGCTCCTCCCGGCTTGCAAGCAGAAATTGAAGCATGAAGACCCAGTACAGAAAGTAGTGTGGCATTGGTGTGGGGCAATGGAAGGGCTTCTACAGAGCTGCTTAGAGTCAGTGCACTGGTCCATATTTACAAACTCAGCAGCCAACCAAAAAGAGTATGCCACTACCGTCATAAACTTCATTAGTAGGTGTGTAGAATAATGCTTAGCCAGTACAGTTAATCGGAATGTTCCCCAATTAAAATCCATGGATGAACCAGGAGATCCACTCCCTACTGAAGTCCAGCTCTGAGGTGTTCTAGTGGGTGACCATGACTGAAGCAGGACCTCCAGGTATGCTGTTATCAGACTTTTGAGTGGACCTCTCAAATGTTACTGTTAATCTTCCTCTTTGCACCATCTCTGTGGCTGCAACACCATACTGCACTTTGTTCTGTTATCTGATACACTTTGTATGATATGATCTGCCTATAAAGCACACAAACAACACTTTTTTCACTATCTTGGCACATGTGACAATAATAAATCAAATCAAATTCATGCAGCAGATCCTCTTTGAGGCGCAAAAGGATTCTCGGTAATCCAAGATGGAGGATGGGAAAAATTTCTGGCTGTAAGAGCTGCTCCTTTTTTTTTGAGGTATTTTAGGAATATCTCCTCGAATTTCAGGAGCAGCAATTACTGTTTTATATGCTGTTGCATTGTTTTGGAACTTTGGAAAAAAAAGTCAAAACAACAGCAGTTTAAAAGGGAGAAGGGCAGACAAAGGAAGCACATGGTGAGGACAGTGCAGAAGAGAGAGAGAGAAAACCTGCACAGTTACTGCCTTTGCTGTTTGAATTTGTCTATCACTGGACATCGGAGTGCATCTGGGAAAAATAACAAACTAATCTTGGAGGAACTGTTGGGGAAAGTTCACAGCACAGAATCAGATAAGTTAATTGTTGTTTTAAGTCTGTCCAAGAGAAAGGCTGCAGTAGTGGGTACAGTGGATTCTTTGTTGATTATATGTTTTTGGAGATAAGTCTCTTGATTAAACTTAAAATATAAGCCACAGCTATTAATTTAACCTGGGGCAGTGTTTGTAGAGCAATAAGACAGTGATATTTTCTGGGTCTGTAGATTGTGAAGGAGCAAAAATGGCCTTTGCAGTGATATGTACTTCTTGTCAGATGTGGGAGTTTAAAGAGAGTTTAAGGGTTACTGCGGATTATATCTGCCATAAATGCTGTTGGATGCAAATCTTATCAGATCGAGTGGATCAGTTGGTAAAACAAATAGAAGCGATGTTGAATTTGCAATAGCTACAGTATGTGATGGATGGCAGTTATAGGAAGGGGGGAAAGTCTCAGATACAGTCACATAGATGGGTTAATTCCAGGAAGGGTAAGAGGGGTAGGCAGCTAGAGCAGGAATCTTTTGTGGATGTACCCATTTCAAACAGGTATGCTGTTTTGGAAAATGTCGGGGGTGATGAATTCTCAAGGGAACGTAGTACAAACAGCCAAGTTTCTGGTATTGAGACTGGCTCTCATGCAACAAAGGGTACATTGGCTTCCAAGAGATCAATTGTGTTAGGGGATTCTGTAGTCCGAGGTACAGACAGACGTTTCTGTGACCAGCAGAGAAAAAACAGAATGGTGTGTTGTTTCCCTGGTGCCAGGATCAAGGATGTCTCAGAGAGGGTGCAGAATGTTCTCACTGGGGAGAGGGGCCAGCAGGAGGTCATTGTCCCCATTGGAACCAATGACATTGGAAGGGAAAAAGTTGGAACTCTGAAGGGAGATTACAGAGAGTTAGG
>NW_025212898.1:18737-29331 GCF_004010195.1 Chiloscyllium plagiosum
AGAGAACTGGAGCCATAAAATCTGTCATTAATGAAGGGGTAGATGATGGCGAATTCAGCAACAGAACTCAGGCAGAGCTGGAGGTTGGGGATATTGTGAAGGTGGGTGTCAGCAGGTGTGATTACATCGAATATGGAGACATAAAACAGTTCACGGTAAAAAGGGACTCAAGGTTCCGAACAGTCTTATTCCTTCTCAGATGTTTATGAGTAAGTAGTTTGGAAATGCATGAGAGGGAAGTAGCGTTTGTGACTGAAAGTTTATGTGTTTGTTAAATATAATCAACCAGAATAGCAATAACATTCAGCATCATTTATAGAATTAACAGAGATAGACTTACCCGGAACACCAATAATAGCGAGAATGGGATAGTACCCAGCTTGAATAATCATCAGTACGGCTAGTATCCGCAACTCTAACCATTGCCAATCCAGAGGAAGCCAATAAAGACCCAAGGATAAACTCCTGTCCATTGTTGGAACGTTCCAGTCTAATGTTCTCAGATTCTGATCCATTGTTGGAACATTCCAGTCTAATGTTCTCAGATTATGGTCCATTGTTGGAACATTCCAGTCTATTGTTCTCAAATTCAAATCCATTGTTGGAACATTCTAATGTTCTCAGATTCAGATTTCTCTCTCTTTCTCTGTAGCTGCTGATCCCAATATTGTTGAGTTTGACTCTGCCCCGAATATTATGGCATAACAAGTTGAAAGAAGGTCTTAATTATGGAAGAGGGAAAGCCTCCAGTGACCCAGTTAGGTCCAGGAAGACTGATATTAATCACAGTCTCTGAACAAACAGCTCTAGTTAACCCATTTTGCAGCAACTCTGATATATCACAAAAATAATTGGTGTGGCTGGGATTTTGATATCGCTGATTATTGGGCTCATGGCATGTCTCCAGTTGTAAATATAGAGATGAGGGAGAGACATAATTCTTTCTGTTCACAAGCTTGATGATTCTGCTGTGTTTTGGCAGTATAGGAATTGCTGAGCTCCCGAGGCCGTCTGTGTCTGATCATCAGGCCTGCTGCATCTTTTCGTTTTATTTATTTATTTTTAACTTTGACTTTTGTCTGTCCAGCATTTAACGGCTTAGGTGGGTTTAGGCATTTTTGAGAGACACCTACAGAGCCATAGACGATGTAGATACAGTCCAGTCCTTGTGTTCTTGCAGCCGTGGCCTAGTCCTGTGGAGTGATGGTCAAACTCTCACAGGACCAGGATTCTTAGTTTTACCTTTCGTCCATTATTGCTGGGATCTCTGCAGAGTTGGAAAGCAGGAAATCTCTCCCCGGTTCTACACATTCTCTCTGTGATTTCTCTCGGAACTATCTTTTGATGTTCTTTCCTCCTGGATTGGAGAACTGCATGTGAGACTATCTGTTTCCTGCATTTGTTTTTTGACATTTGTGTGCTTATTGGATGATACCATATTGGAGCAGTTAGTGTATAGCTGTTACATAAATTATTATTCTGCTAAGTTTTCCAATAGAATTAAGTTATTGCAAATTCCTCTTGCTTTTGTTGTCTTTTATCGACAGTATTCGAATAAATAGTGTTTTGCTTAATGACGAATATTTTGACCAAGTAATTTCTATCTCAAACACAGCACCTCACATTTACCTGCGGAATGGGCCGAGCTGTAGGAGTGATAATCATGTCAGGAATTACATCGGATACTCAATCTACCTCTCAGATCCAGCCCGGATACATATAAGCCCAGATGAGGTACCTGCTCAGCATGAAGCACTGCGTAGACCACGCTAGTGTACTGCTCAGCAATCCTCCCAGGACCCAGTATACACAGCTGTGTGCACCAATCACTGCATTGCTGAGTAACACTGTATCAGATCACTGCGCAGTGTGGGGAAACTTGCAGATCATGATGGAAGTGACAGGATGTGCATCTCCCTCCATTTACAGCTCCATATCTCCATTATGGCATGGCACAGGGGTGCTGTGGGTGTGAAACTCACTGCCAGCGAGAGATGGCGGGGGAATCAGTTTAAATACCAACAAATGGGAGGAGCTTGGTTAAAAGGGAGGGGGAGATTGAGAGAGAATTTCAGAGAAGGATCTGATGGTAGGTTTAAAAATTGTGAAATGAAAACATTTCGATGTAGGATCAGCAGAGTCTTCGATTCATTGGGCTGAACAGAAGAATAATTTGTCTCAGTGCCATTTTCATTGAATGTCACAGAAGGAATGTCTGCACGAGGCAGAGCTAGTTTCCTGGTGTTATCTTATCGAACTCACCTCATTAACAATAACTCCCTGAAGAAGGGCTTATGCCCGAAACGTCGATTCTCCTGTTCCCTGGATGCTACCTGACCTGCTGCGCTTTTCCAGCAACACATTTTCAGCTCATTAACAATCCACCCCACTCCATGGTGTCCCTCTCATTCAATACCAGCCCGAATCTCCCACCCATTATGGCTGGAGGTACACACCAACTCCCGGATGCCCCTGGATAGTCAGTGATCCCTGGTATTGCTTCCAACATTAAAAGGCCAATGGGCACACGGTTGAGCTTTCTCAGTTTGGAGCTGCCCTGCACAGTTTACCCGAGCATGCCAGATAAGGGGCAATTACACCACGGGGGCAGGGGCACGGAGGGCCTGGTGAATAGTCTAGTACAGAGGAAGACAATTCTCTTCCCAGAGGGAGCCGCACCACCAGACACACCGAGCATGGGATGAGCTCCCCACCCAGTATCTGCGGTCCAACAAAAAGTTTAGAAATACAGAAAAAGCATCAATAACCTTCCCTGCTCTGTCATTATAAGGGTCACCGTATTCTCTCTACTTTCTCACACTCACTGTATATCTGTTAGCGCCTTCCCCAGAATAAGGTTTCATCACTCTCACCACTGCAAAGCATCACTCTCTCTCTCTCTCGTACGCAATACCCCCACATAGTTATAAAATGTCCTTAAGAGTGCAATTTCTAGAATTCTCTGGATGATGTCGTTTGTACAAAGTCCCACATAATTTTCGAAATAATTCAACTTTAGCAAAATGTTCATCCCCCAGTATGTAACGCATCAGATGAAGGAGCAGAGTTTTACTTGTTTTAAAATCACTCAGGATGAAGGTGCATCATGAGGCCATTAAGCCGCTCAAATATGCTCCACTATTCATCTAAAGGGAGCACCTAAACACTTGAAGACTCACTCTTTTCTTGAAGACAGGCGCCACATTGGAGTTTCGCCAGTTTCACTGGAACACTCCTTTAATCCCGAGAGTTATGGAATATTTCACACAGTGCCAGCAGTCACTCTGTAACCACTTCTATTAAAGCAAGCTATGAATTGCTGATGAGTTGTTTACCCTTGGTCTTTTCTGTTTGAGAAAAGCCTTATTCGTTTTGTTAGAAACAGTGCAAAACTTTCATCTGACTACAGTTTTGTTTGTAATATTGAAACTCTTTGTGCCTTCCCCTGTGAGGAACGATGTAAAATTCTGTTTTAAATTCTCTGCCTGTTCCCTGAAACCAGTTGCCCAGTCACATCCTCCCAGTGACCCACATATTCTTTCCTGCCTTCCTTCCAAGGGTCACACACACATTATGAACGTTTTTTTTTCGATATGGGAAAACTCTTGCGGTTAGTTTCTTTTCATACTTCTTGCCAGTTTTGAAATGTTTTCCTTTGTATTTTGGTTTATGCAAACTTCCCAAATGTGGCCAACGCTGGTGCTCGCCAATCTAAATTCTTTAGTTTGTGATTGATTAGTATCCTTCACAGACTTTGTGCATCATTGGGGGTGGGGTTCATCTTCACATCTTCATGTCATCTTCGTTTTGATCAGAGTAAATCATTACTGAGAGCTATTAAGCAGTACCTGCTTAAATGTTCCCCCCACTCCCCATACACACACATCTGCTGACCTTCACCTGTGTCTATTTTCACACTCGATATTTGACCAGATATATGACATAACTCTGCATTTGAGATGCCTGGCTCTTTTCAATCATAAAGGGGGAACCCATATATGTGGCTGAACACATGATCAGCTGAGGGTGACTCCATTCTCCCAGTTTCCCTGGCTCTGTCATTTCTGTTCAATGATGCCACATTCCATTGGGAAGCTTCTTACATGTCATACTTTTCTCTCAAACGAGAAATTCCCTCACTCTGATGGACTGACCCTTCAGCTGTGACTGTCCCGTCTCCTTCACTTCTGCCCTCACTCCACCCCTCCATCCCAGAACAATGATAGATCTCCCCTTGTCCTCACTACCTACTGCACTCGAATCTGCATTCACAGAATCATCCTCCCCCACTTCCACCATCTCCAGCAGGACAGCACCATCAATCGCATCTTCCCCTCCCGTCTACTGTCAGTATTTCACAGGGACTATTCCCTCTGTGACACTCTCCATCATCCTGAAACTTCCCCACAACCCCATGGCACCTTCCCATGTAAATGCAGAAGCTGCAACATTTGCCCATTCACCTTTTCAATCCTCACTGTCCACGGCCCTAAACACACCTTCCAGGTAAACCAGCATTTCACTTGTACACTTTCAATGCAGGCTCCTGTCATTGCTGCTCACAATGCAGTCTCCTTCACACTAGTGAGCCAATCTGGGCTTGCTTTTGAGGAACATCTCCATTCTGTCTGTAGAAATGACCCTGGCCTTCTGATTGCTCCCCATTTCAATAATATACATTGCTCTCACGATTATGAGAATTCTTTGAGGAGATAATGCCGGGTTGGACCAGACAGCGTTACCTATCTGAACACCCAGAAGGCCTCTGATATGGTCCCGCCCAGGAGTCTGCAGAGTAAGATAAGGACCCATGGTGTCAGAGGCCCGGTACTAGCATGGATAAAAGGTTGGCTGGCTGGCAGGATGCAGAGTGAGGATAAAATTGTCCCTCTCAGGATGGCACCCGGTGACTACCAGTGTTCAACAAGAGCCAATGTTGGGACCACAACATTTCCCTTTATAGGTTAATGATCTGAGTGGCGGGGCAGAAGGTATTCTGGCTATGTTTGCAGATGAAGCAAATGTAGGTGGGGGGGCATGTAGTATTGAGGAGGCAGGGAGCCTGCAGAAAGATTTCGAGAGTTTAGGAGAGTGGGAAAAGGAGTAGCAGATGGAATACAATGTGGGAAAGTGTGAGACCTTGCACTTTGGTATGAAGAATACAGGCATGGACTATTTACTAAATGGGAAATTAAACCCAGAAATCTGACTAACAAAGGGACATGTTTTCCAAGCGCAGGATTCGCCTTCGATAAACTTGCTAGTTGAGTCAGTTAAGAAGGCATATGCAAGGTTGTCATTCATCTCGAGAGCAGTAGGATATAATGGTGGGGGTTCTGAGGCTTTCTAAGCCTCTGGTCAGACCATATTTCCTGTATGTTGTGCCTCATACCTCAGGAAGGATGTATTAGCCTTGGTGTGTGTCAAGAGAAGGTTCAGCAGAAATGAAAAACTTAACACATTAGGAACGTTGGACGACTCTGGGTTTATACTCGATGGATAATAGAAGGATGAGGGGGGATCTAATTGAAACTTATAGAATACTGAATGACCTAGATACAGACAAAATTGGGAGGCGGTTTGCACTGGCAGGAGGGCACAGGCTTAGTTCAAAGGGAAAATCCATTAGAACGGAGATAAGATGAAATGCCTTCAGTCAGAGTGGTGAAATTGTGGAATTCCTTACCACAGAAGGCTGTGGAAACCAGATCATTTGGCACCAACGATACAGTCAGGAAAGGGACTGAGGATCTGAAAAGTGACTACAGAGAGTTAGTTTGGAAGCAGAAGAGCACGACGAGTAGAGTAGTGATCTTAGGTTTGCTACCAGTGCCACGAGCTAGTGAGATGAGGAACAGTTAGTGAATGCAGCTTTACACGTGGCTGCGAGGCTGGTGCAGGAAAGAGGGCTTTAGACACCTAGACCATCGGGATATCCTCTGGGTAAGGTGGGACCTGTACATGAAGGACGGGTTGCACCTAAACTGGAGGGCCCCAAATGTCCTGATTGGGAGGTTTGCTTGTGTGATTCTGGCGGGTTAAAACTAGTTTGGCAGGGAGGGGTAGGAATCAGACCACATGTCTGAGAGGGCGTTAGTTGCAGACGGGACAGTGACAGGGTATATTGAACCTATCAGGAATTTTTCTCACGCGATGAAACAAAAAGATCAAGTAAAGCGCGTCTGCTTTAATGCAAGGAATGTCTGAAATAAGAGTGATGAACTTAGAGCATTGTCCGTGTTAGGTAAGGGGTAAATGTAGGGGTATGGGTGGGTTTCGCTTCGGCGGGTCGGTGTGGACTTGTTGGGCCGAAGGGCCTGTTTCCACACTGTAATCTAATCTAATCTAATCTAATCTAAATTCCCACCTCAGGGAACTGTCTGTATGGATTTTGCCATTTTCCCCATGGGTTTCCTCTGGGCGCTCCTGTTTCCTGCCATAATCCAAAAATGTGCAGATTGGGTGAAGATGTCGTGTTAGATGAAGGCGTAAATGCAGGGGTGGGTTGCTCTATGGAAGGTTGGTGTGGACTTGTTGGGCCGAAGGCCTGTTTCCACACTGTAAGTAATCTAATCTAAAAAAGAACAGGATGGGTGGAAAATGAGGAGCCGGTGAAGTATTGCTTATCAGAGAGTGTGTCACAGCTACAGAAATGAAGGTTGTTGAGGAAGATTTGTCTACTGAGTCAGTATGGGTGGAAGTTAGGAACAGCAAGGGAACAGTCCTAAACTAGTCCCATCTGATTGCATTTTGTCCATATGCCTCTAAACTTTTCCCATTCATATGTTTGTCCTAATGAGTTTTAAATGTTGTAGCTGTACATGCACCTCCCACCCTTTCTCTGACAGCACATTCCATATACACCCATCCCCCTCTGTGTGAAAACATTGACACTTTGTCCATTTCAAATCTCCCCTCTTTCACCTTAAACCAATGCCTTCTATGGTTGAACTCCCCCATCCCGTGGAAAAGACCTTGGCTTGTATTCTATTCATACTTATCATGATTTTATAAACTTCTAAAATGTCACCCCTCAGCCTCCTACACGCTATCTGACACTTACTTTACGAACAAGCATTTAAAGATAAGCACTGCAAATTTGAAACAGTATTCAAATGATAGGTAAATAACACTCAGCCCAAGCTTCATATTGTGATTTATTTTTCACCATGTTATAATACTCAGGCAGCGGGAAAATGTTACGAGTACCAATAATAGGTCAAACACCTGAATTGCTTTGTCCAAATGGGGTGATGATCTCTAAGGTGAAAGCGCATCACTGGCCTGAACCATATAAGAAGGGGAATTCTTGTATCACACGGTCAGCGTGTAGTTGCCTTTAGCAGAGTGAGATGAAGGCTGAGTATACCTTTTGAAATTTGGATCACAGTGTGAATTCAGTGCAAAGGGGGAGAAGTGTTTTCAATAAGGTTTACTCAAAGAAGGAAACTTTCCGGAGTGAGATGTGAGTGGGAGGTGTAAAACAGCATGAATGGAGAGGCCGAGCCACACTGAGACCAGAGGCAAAGTGGCAGCACTAAACGCAGCTTGATGCTACTGCAGAGTAGGTAGACTTGAACAAAGAGTTTCAGGTGAAGTGGGGAGGGACCATAATGTAAGATAATGTACTCTGTAATTTGAGAGGGAGAACCTGGAATCAGGAAGGGGACACGAGCAGGGAAGAGGATGGAGCAGCAATGGCAGCAGTTTCTGGGGGGACTTCAGGAAGCACAGCTGAAATTCATGCCTAGCATCTGCTTCTGGTCCCTGAAATAAACATCCTAAATCTGGCCCTCCACTAACACTCATCCATAGTATCCTGGAGAGCCTTTGTCAACCATGGTTGCGACATCTTCTTATCGAGTTCTTCTTTTTGAACAGAAACAATAATTACTGAGCGGTTTGGGATATCTGTATACTGATGGCCTTCCTCTGGGTCTATTTTCACATTCTGCTTCAGACCAGATGTGAGGCAGAAATCCTCAATTTAGATGCTTGGTTCTTTTCAATCATTCAGGAGGAACTTCTGCCTGTGGCTGAATACAAGATCAGCGGAGGCTGATTCCATTCTCCAAGTTTCTCCATCTCTGTTATTTCTGTTTGATGATGCCATATTGCAGTGAGCTGTGTCTCACGTGACCTCCTTTTCCTTCAAAGCAGAAATCCCCGAACTCTGGTGGACAGGGCCTTCAGTTATGACTGCCCCACCTCCCACGGTGTTGCCCTCAATCCGTCCCCTCCATCCCAGAACAATGATAGATTCCTCCTTGTCCACACTTCCTCCTGTACGAGAATCCATATTCACATATTTATCTTACGCCATTTCCACCATCTCTAGCAGGACAGCATCATCAAACACATCTTCCCCTCCCATCCACAGTCAGTATTTCACAGCGACCGTTCCCTCTGTGTCACCGTCCATCACCCCGAACATTTCCCCACTCCCCCATCGCACCATCCCATGCAATTGTAGAAGTTGCAACACTTCTCCATTCATCTCTTCCCTCCTCACTGTCCAAGGCCCCAAACATAGCTTCTAGGTGAAGCAGTATTTCATTTGTAACCTTTCAATCTGGTCTCCTGTCATTGCTGCTCACAATGCAGTCTCTTTATATTGGGGAGACCAAATAGAGATTGCTTTGTGGAACACATCCACTCTGTCTGTAGAAATAAACCTGACCTTCTCATTGCTTCTCATTTCAATAACTTACTTTGCTCTCATGCTAACATTTCGGTCCTGAGTTGCTACAATGTTCCAAGGCAGCACAACCTAAGCTCGAGTAACAAATCACTTTACACTTTCGTACGTTACAGCTTGTAGGGGTTCATCTACAATTTCATAACTTCACAGTCTGACCCCATTATAACTGTTCTCCAATTTCCGTACATTCTCCATCCTGGCTTCCCTATGATCTTGTGTGGTTGTATCTTCTTTATCTTTCACTCAATAGAGAGAACCCCTTTTCCCCATTCACATCTTAATTTAAAGCTTTTTCACATGATCTTCTCGTTCACCACTACTAAAAGCATGTTTATCTTTTGCCACACCCTCTTTTACCCGTCAACCCACTTCCCACATCTGTCAAGGGATTATAAAGCTTATTTTCCAATCCTTTTCAGTTCTGAAGAAGTGTCATACTGGACTTGAAACGCTAACTCTGTTTCACTGTCTCTGCAGATGATGCCAGACCTGTTGAGTTTCTCTAGGAATGAATAGGCTCAGAACAAGTTTTCAATTAAACAAATAACTATGGATACTGGAAATGAAAATGCAAAAATTGCTGGAGAAAATGGGAGCTTTGTAGAAGGGTCACTGGTCCTGAAAGATTAACTCTGCTTTCACTCTACAAGATGCTGCCAGACTTGCTGAGTTTCGTCAACAATTTCTGTTTTTGAACAAGTTCCATAGACGTATGTTAAAGCTGCTCAAACGCTCTGTCTCACACGGAATGCACTGAGATGTGACCGATAATGCAATGTGCACAGATTAATTGATCTGAAACTGCATAAGGCTGACATCACTGACACTGCAGAGCTCTTAATCATGCTCAGCTAGAGAAATAGAGGGGAACACATTCACATCAAACACAGAAGATGGCATTGGGGGAATGGAAAAGATTCAGATGCATATGTGAAGGGGTTTGAATAAAGTAACAAATTGGAGGCGCGACACCAGGGAGAGACCCTCAGCACAATGAGAATAGGAAAATGGAAGTGTTACCACATCAGAAACCAGGTTAAGACATTGAATACAGAGCTGATGGGTGAATGGGTCTTGGTGTGAACTGGGGGATAGTCAGTAGAATTGAATTAAACATATTGGAACTCAAAGTGGGCATTCGTGTGGTGCGGTAGAATCACAACAGCAGCAGAATTGTATTCAACTACAATCTGTAACATTTTCCCCAGGATAATCCCTAAGCCTACCATTACCATTAAGCTGATCTATGGTTCAGCGACGAGTGTGGGTGAACATGATAGGGTTGGGAACCATGTGTACCTAAACCTAATGACAATACATTAAAGTTACCACACTTGACTTGTGACATTCGCAACAGCAGGACTAACATCTGATACAGAGGACAAAATGATCCCAAGACTAACAGATCAGATCAAAGTTCTGCAGTGCTGCCACATCCAGACGTAAATGTCGATGGACTATTAAACAACTCACTGGAGGATAGGACTCCATAAATATAGCCGTCCTAAATAACGGGACAGCCCTGTACATCAGTGTAAAAGACATCGTTGTATTATCGGCACCGTCCTCAGCCAGAAGTGTTGAGTTGATGATCCACCTCACCCTCGCCTGTCTGTACCTAACACTGTGACCCCGTGTTTTCGACATCCCACCCAGGGGAATTCTCATCCCTGCTTCCAATCTGTCTCACACTGTCGGAGTTTTATATCGTTCACCCCTTTTCTTAAACCTCATGGAATGCAAGCACAGTCACCCAAAACGCTGCTCCCACAACAAGCTTGTCATCCCAGAGATCAGTCTGGTCATCCTTCACTGCTCTCCCTCAATGTCAGGTTTGTCCTTCATTAGATACGCAGACCAAAACTGCACACAATACTGCACAATGGTCGAGAT
>NW_025212899.1:0-2242 GCF_004010195.1 Chiloscyllium plagiosum
GAGAGAGAGAGAGACAGTGCCAGTGTCCAGGGATGTGCTGGCTAGGTGAGTTGACCATGGGGATTGTCCCGGTGAAAGGGATTTTGAGGGAACAGGGTGCACAGCAGAAGTGAGACTCTGACGGGTCAGGATCCTCATACAGAGTGACGGATGGATCAGTAAAGCTGGGCCCAGTGTCAGTATGTCCGGGACATAACTCCCGGTTAGATTGCTGGGCTCTCGCAGTTTGTGCCATTGTCAATGAGAAGCAGCTGCTGGTTCAGGCGTTGAGGCCTCCTCGACTACAATGAGCACACAGGCCTCGAAGCCCAGCCCTTCCAAACCCATTCCAAAACCCAGTCAGTTGGGTGGAAGAGATAAAAGAGGTGGGGGCAGGGAAGTGGGGGAATAAATCAGATTGTGAGAGCTCGTTTTGGTCCTGGTGACCATGATCAACTAGTGAAAAACCCCGTCTAATTCACTCACACCCTTTAGGGAAGGAAATCTGCCATCCCAACCCACTCTGGCCTACATATGACTCCAGTCCCACAGCCAATATGGCCGACTCTTAACTACCCAGCAAGCCTCTCGGTTCAAGGGCAATTAGGGATGGGCAACAAACGCTAGTCCTTTGCCAATGAAAGAGTAAAAGGGGTTGCCTGAAGCTGAGAGAGAAGGCCTGGTTCCTGACATAGATGGCAACAAACTCACTTTGGAACTGAAAGAATGGGATCGGGTGACCGCTGCAGTGGATTCTGGGATCAAACCGACATACCTTGTACAAGATGAAGATGAGGAGAGCGAGCAAGAGCAGACCGACCAACACAGCCAGGATAATAATCCAGAGGGGGACAGAATATGAAGTTTCTGGCTTGATGCACATCACAGGAGTCGAGACCTACATGTAGAACAGGACAGGGGCAGTCCAAACAGTACTCAAAGCACACAGAGCTCCGTCCCATCACTCACTGCTTCGGCAGCTATTCACCTGCTCAGCCATCCCTGTACCTTCATTTCCAACAGCTCAGTCCCCAGTCAAGCCCCTTACTCCCTTTCAATCCGCGCAGCCCTCGTTCTGTTCCGTGGACGGCTCAGTGGTTAGCATTACTGCCTCACAGCACCAGAGAGCTGGGTTCAATTCCCACCTCAGGCAACTGTCTGTGTAGAGTTTGCACATTGTCTGTGTGGGTTTCCTCCCACAGTCCAAAAATGTGCTGGTTAGGTGAATTGGCCATGCTAAATTGCCCGTAGTGTTAGGTGAAGGGGTAAGTGTAGGGGTATGGGTGGGTTACTATTCGGCGGGTGGGTGTGGACTTGTTGGGCCGAAGGGCCTGTTTCCACACTGTAAGAAATCTAAGACACAGAATAGTTATATACCTGTGGAGCAAAGTTTATGAATATAGATTTCAATAGGTGGGCATCAATAGATTTGTATCTATGTTAAGATCATTTATTTTGGATTTTTGAAGTTTTGAATCAGCATATGGGGTTTTTCGTGTGCCTGAAGGGGTTTATGATTAACTCGCGGCGTTTCAATTGCCATGGTGATTTTCTGTCAAGCAGTGTGACAGGAAGACTTCCTGGAGAGCTTACATTGGGAGAGTTTACAAGTGAATAAGGTCAAGAGCACACTGCATTGACCTTTCTGGACTTTTGTTCGGGTTTACGGGTAAGTCCCACAGCTTGGAAAGCAGCTTTTCAGTTCCAGTTCAGACAGTGCTGCAGGATACCTGGCTGAAGCTGGACGTGTTAAAGCAACTGCTCCTGAGAAAGGGGAGAAGGTAGTTTCACATGGTTATTAATAGGTTACCTCAGAGGAAGAAGTTTAGTTAAACGTTCCAGACCAGAAGTGTTTGGTTGAAACCCTGAATGGGTTATTTGAAGCTGAGCAAGTTTAAGTTCGGTTGTATGACAGATCAAGGATGAGGCTATCTGATTTGCATGACAGCTTAGTCAAACCCGAGGAAGGTAAGAGATGAGCATTCTCTCTGAGTCTGACAATGGAATGCTATTGGCATGAATGGGATGGTATTTTACTGTGCCTCAAAATCTTGAAACGGTTCGGTTTTACTCTATTTTAACTTCATTTCAGATGCTTAATAAACTGTTTTACTTTGAAAACTAAATCCTCAGTACAATTGTGCTCCATTGTCGGAGGGTCAGTGCTGAGGGAGTGCCGCACTGTCAGAGGGTCAGTGCTGAGGAAGTGCCACACTGTCAGAGGGTCAGTACTGAGGGAGTGCCGCACTGTCAGAGGGTCAGT
>NW_025212899.1:4610-5810 GCF_004010195.1 Chiloscyllium plagiosum
GAGGGTCAGTGCTGAGGGAGTGCCGCACGGTCAGAGGGTCAGTGCTGAGGCAGTGCTGCACTGTCAGAGGGTCAGTGCTGAGGGAGTGGGTACTGTCGGAGGGTCAGTGCTGAGGGAGTGGGTACTGCCAGAGGGTCAGTGCTGAGGGATTGCCACACTGTTGGAGAGTCAGTATTGAGGGAGTGCCCCACGGCCAGAGGGTCAGCACTGAGGGAGTGCCGCACTGTCGGAGGATCAGTGCTGAGTATTGCCGCACTGTCGGAGGGTCATTGCTGAGGGAGTGCCGCACGGTCAGAGGGTCAGTGCTGAGGGAGTGCCGCACGGTCAGAGGGTCAGTGCTGAGGGAGTGCCGCTCTGTTGGCGTGTCAGTATTGAAGGAGTGCCGCACTGTCGGACAGTCAGTGCCAAGGGAGTGCCACACTGTCGGAGGGTCAGTACTGAGGGAGTGCCACACTGTCAGAGGGTCAGTGCTGAGGGAGTGGGCACTGTCGGAGGGTCAGTGCTGAGGGAGTGCCGCACGGTCAGAGGGTCAGTGCTGAGGCAGTGCTGCAGTGTCAGAGGGTCAGTGCTGAGGGAGTGGGCACTGTCGGAGGGTCAGTGCTGAGGGAGTGGGCACTGTCGGAAGGTCAGTGCTGAGGGAGTGACACACTGTCGGACGGTTAGAGCTGAGGGAGTGCCGAACTATGGGAGGGTCAGTACTGAGGGAGTGCAGCACTGTCGGAGGGTCAGTGCTGAGGGAGTGCCGCACTGTCGGAGGGTCAGTGCTTGGGGAGTGCTCCACTGTTGGAGGGTCAGTGCTGAGGGAGCACCGCACTGTCAGAGGGTCAGTACTGCGGTAGTGCCACACTGTCGGACGGTCAGTGCTGAGGGAGTGCCACACTGTCAGAGGGTCAGTGCTGAGGGAGTGCCGCACTGTCGGAGGGTCAGTGCTGAGGGAGTGCCGCACTGTCGGAGGGTTAGTGCTGCGGGAGTGGGCACTGTCTGAGGGTCAGTGGTGAGGGAGTGCCGCACCATCGGAGGGTCAGTACTGAGGGAATGCTGCACTGTCGGAGGGTCAGTGCTGAGGGAGTGCCGCACTGTCGGAGGGTCAGTACTGAGGGAGTGGGCACTGTCGGAGGGTCAGTGCTGAGGGAGTGCCGCACTGTCAGAGGGTCAGTGCTGAGGGAGTGCCGCACTGTCAGAGGGTCAGTGCTGAGGGAG
>NW_025212899.1:14309-23668 GCF_004010195.1 Chiloscyllium plagiosum
GGACAGGGACAGCACGGGGTTAGATACAGAGTAAAGCTCTCTCTACACTGCCCCCCATCAAACACTCCCAGGACAGGGACAGCACGGGGTTAGATACAGAGTAAAGCTCCCTCTACACTGTCCCCCCCATCCAACAATCCCTGGTTGGCCTGTCCAACAGGAACGGCCCTGATGAGGTTGCCCCTAATTGGAGCAGGGCCCCTGGAGATTTCTGAACCTTTCCCCATTCCTGGTGCCAGATGCGACACCCTATCTCTTGCTGCTTTCCCTCATGAGCAGTGGGCGCTCAGTGCTCCTACCAACTGCCCTTCAGCGCCGTAGCATGTGCCAGGGATAGCAGCTTACCTGGAGGAAAGTGTGTGCCCACACCCGGGTCCGGATCTCCAGCACCACGTTGGCCCCCCTGCTCAGCAAACCGACCTCACAAATCAGGCTCAGGCACTCCACGTGCTGGCAACTCTGCCAAGGGAAAAGGACGCAAGATGGTTAGATCCCAGGGCATGGTGCCTGTCACATGTTGACCCATTTGCATCAAGAACGGGTACCGAACTTGGGCCAGGATGAGCGCCACCCCCCCCCCTTGTAGATGGTGACGCTGTCATTGTGTCGTAGAGTTACCCAGTCTCCTGCCCTGGCACCACATGCAGCCGAACCAGATCAGGCTAGTTTTGCTCTGCATTGGTGCACTGTACCTGGTCATTTGCTGGTCTCATTGATAGCAAGTGCCAGCCTTTCCCTTCCAGCTTGGCGATCTCTACTAACATTGGCATCCCCAAAATCAGAGATAAGACTCAGTGGTAAGCAGTACCCACCTGGGCCCCACCCATCCCCAGCTATTACACGGAGCCCATGGGTGGCCAACAGCAATGTGGCATCTCATTCAGGCTGCCTGCTGCCGCAAAATAGCCAGTGTGTGCCACGCCCAGCAAGTACACTCTTGACACCTCCTGCTGTGCCAGGCTTGATATGGCTCAAAAGGTTGGGCACTGCCGCTGGTCATTGACATCCGGTGCCTCAGTGAGTTACTGAAGTGTGCCCACTGACAGGGGCTACCAGGTAATGGGGATGGGGGGGGGGCTGCAGGATATGTGTGCCAGCCCCCTGCTGGCATGAGCACAATCCACCTGCAAGGTGCCCTTAGGTTAGTGCCAAAGACTGCAGCCTCAGAAGCAGAGCAAGGGATGGAATCACTAGAATGAGGCCAAGGGAAGGGAGGACGGAATGCTCGCTTTGGAGAAAGAGAGATCGCAGGGGACTGAGGAGCTAAAAGTGGCCTGTTTTCGGCAGTGTGACCCCCTACGCGACCGCAGGCGTTGCATTCGCGAGAGTGCTCCCCTCTGTCCACACCATCCTCCAGTCAACTCCCAGCTCACATCCCAAATCCAACGGGCCGCTGGTGGCCAACGTTCGACAGAGCTTTCTCCTTACTGGCAATTTCAGAGTCGAACTAGCACTCGCACAGCATGCTGGGAATTTTCCTTTCCCTCCTGACTGAACAGCAACCCACTTCTCCGCACAAAATCCCAGATCAGCCACGACCTCGGTGAATGGCGTAGCAAACTCAAGGAGGGGGCTGAATGGCCTGCTCCTGTTCTTGGTCGATACCTTCACAACTCTTGCTCTCTCACCCTCCAAATCCTCTTCTCTTCGTGACGTCTTCTGTCTTTTTGACACGTTATGAGGGGGATTGCTAACGGTTAAAGAGGCACGCTGGGGGTCAAAGAAGCCTAAGTGTCTGGTCAACACTCGGTATTGTTCCGCTACAATGCTGATCATCCCGTCTTGGTACCAAATCGATTCTCTCATTTGTATCTTCCTCCCCACCGTCCTCGAAGGGTCTCGTTTCACCCTCCCACCACAGGAGGGAGCCTTTTGCGGATCCTGTCACTTGAACCGTTAGCTACAGTCATCTCAAAGAGCTAAAAGCAAGAAGGATTCCATTCATTCGGAATTTTGCTTGCAAATATTGCTCTGGCCCCCAACTGGGAGTCCTGTGTGCCCAGTTCTAGGAGCCCAGGGCGGATAGCGAGGGGTACGCGGTTCGGCCATTTCCGCAGAGGCAGTTACACAGACTCACCAAGTCGCCTGTAATTGCCCAGTTTGACGGTCCAATTGCCGAAGTCTCGCAGGAGACCTCCACCCTATGGAGAAACTTACTGTAAATGCCAAGTCCCGTTCCCAGGCCCACTCTGCCATGGCTGCCGAGTCGGCACGGCTGTGGCGCCAACTTCCAGGACCTGTCGACTGTACTGCCACCATTCCCAGCTGGCGCCGAGTCGGAGGTGGCACGGGGAGTGGTGGCATTACGGTGACATGAGAGTGAGCACTACAGCCGGGCATGACCAGAGCTGGAGCAGAGACAGCGGCAGCAGCAGCAGAGTGGGCCCAGGGCGGGCAAGGGGGCTGGGAGATTGGCATTTACAGTAAATTTCTCCGCTCCATGGAAGGCTCACTGTCTGACCGCAGTGAGACTCCTAAGATTTTACCGTCAAACTCCAACTGCCTGAGCCATTGCTTTTGCTGCAGATTCACTGCTTTTGGTCATTTGCTAATGCAAATGAGCCACCATAGGTTAACCGCTATTGGTTGGTTTGCTGATAAAGGCTAGCCGCTATTGGTTGGTTTGCTGCTGATTAGCCACTATTGGTTGACTTGCTGCTGCTGGTTAGCTGCTATTGGTTGATTTGCTGCTGCTGGTTAGGTGCTATTGGTTGGTTTTCTGCTGGTTAGCCACTATTGGTTGGTTTGCTGCTGCTGGTTAGCTGCTATTGGTTGGTTTGCTGCTGCCGGTTAGCTGCTATTGGTTGTTTTGCTGCTGCTGGTTAGCCGCTATTGGTTGGTGTGCTGCTGCCGGTTAGCTGCTATTGGTTGTTTTGCTGCTACTGGTTAGCCGCTATTGGTTGGTTTGCTGCTGATTAGCCACTATTGGTTGACTCACTGCTGCTGGTTAGCTGCTATTGGTTGATTTGCTGCTGCTGGTTAGCTGCTATTGGTTGGTTTTCTGCTGGTTAGCCGCTATTGGTTGGTTTGCTGCTGCCGGTTAGCTGCTATTGGTTGTTTTGCTGCTGCTGGTTAGCCGCTATTGGTTGGTGTGCTGCTGCCGGTTTGCTGCTATTGGTTGTTTTGCTGCTGCCGGTTAGCCGCTATTGGTTGGTGTGCTGCTGCCGGTTAGCTGCTATTGGTTGTTTTGCTGCTGCCAGTTAGCCGCCATTGGTTGGTTTGCTGCTGCCGCTTAGCCGCTATTGGTTTGGCCACTGCTTACGTTTGTTGGTTGGCTGCTGCTCCCGCTCACCGGTCTCCATTCTGCTCCAGCTCTCTGCTCAGGCTCCTGCTGTCTCCTCATTGGTGCTGTAAAGACTGGCAATATTACTGTTTAGCCCGACAATTACAAGGTCTGTACCCAACCCACTGGCTGCTCCCAGTCGTGGTTTGGTTCTTACCTGGACGCTCCCCTTGGTCAGGGTGACCCAGTGTCTCTCTGGGGCCATTTTGTAGAGATGTAGCAATGGCAAGCAATCTCCACAAGGCATACAGAGGGGAAGCAGACCCTCTCTCCCATAACTGGAGAGAATATGGGAAGACCCACAGAGGAGAAAATCACACATTTACGTTCTCGAATCAGGCACCAAGCATCGATGTGCAAAGCTAAAATCCGCTAATTCTGAGCTGCTTCTCGCTGAATATGCCTTGTGTCCTTGTTGCCACGGTTACGTCCCTAAGGCATGCCCAGGAAGTAGGCCCGGTGAGCAGTGACGCCCGACTGAGCTGGGAGTCACCGCATCGATGGCGCATCAGAAGGCTCAGGAAGGGGACAAAGCCGAAATCGGGCAGTGGGAAAGAGATCAATGCCCAGTCACTGCTCATACAGGACACACCAGGCCCTGGGAACTACACCGCACGAGAATGACCCCCAAACGCTATCCAGATCCATGGGGAGTTCAGGCCGTTCACTTCCACCCCACCCCTCCCATCTACCTCAGAGAAACAACAGGAGGTGGGCTGGGACAATTCCAGTCCATTCCACCTGGGAGCCCGCTCCCTGCGGACACACAGAAAGGGAGGAAATGGTCTTCCTGATAATGGAAGCCAGAAGTGGTTTGGAAGTTGGGAGGCAGGCAGCACGAGAATTCGCCAACCTTGCTGAAGGCCTGTGGCTCCGAAACCTTTCGGTCTCACCATCTGAAATAGAAACTGGGAGCCAGCGTCGGCCCTTCAGCCCCTCAAGCCTGATCCTGCATTCAGTATCATCATGGCTCATCATCCAACCCAGTGTTGCTGGGGAAGGGTGGGTGGGGGCCTAACTGGATTGTTTCATCCACTGTTGTTGGCGTGGACTTGCATATTATCCCCATCTTGAGATAACGGAAGAAAGGCCAGTGGTGAGCCAAGGGTCCGATGAGCTGCTTGGGGAAATGAGAGGGCTGCAGGTTATGGTCAATGCTGGGAAAACAACACCTGTCAGCTTCCCGGTAGGAAGTGAGCCTGAAATCTAGGCCGAGCGCAGCAGGTAACATCCCACAATCCCATGCATGGCAACACAGGAAGTGTCTCCATCCAGTCCCCATGAAGCGGCGGGAAAGTCGCTCAATACAAGAGGAAGTGTCAAGGTTTCCAACTCATTTGCTTCCGAAACTGGGCAGGCCTTAATCCCAGGGATCACAGCAAGGGGCAGCTGGGGATATGGCGAGTGTTTATCCCCAGACGGGTTACAGACTAACCTAACCTTGTGTGTGCAGGCTGCTGACATTCAATGACAGCACCCGTCACAGGCCCCAACCTGGTACGGGACTGGAATTGAGGCCTACAGTATGGCTGTCAGCACAGGGCAGCCTGGGAATGGGGAACGCAGGCATTTCATGATGTGAGGATTCCGCAACTTCCCAGAAATCCGGTGTGAAGTCACTGGACAGTGAGCAGGAGCAGGAACCCTGGCTGATTTCCCCCTCTGTCCCTAACCCAGGGATCACTGGATAGTGAAAGTCTATACGCGGGTGCAGCCTATACGCGGGTGCAGCCTATACGCGGGTGCAGTCTATACGTGGGAGCAGTCTATACATGTGAGTAGTCTATACATGGGAAGAGTCTATATGTGGCAGCAGTCTATACACGGGTGCAGTCTACACGTGGGATCAGTCTATACACGGGTGCAGTCGATACGCGGTAGCAGTCTATACGAGGATGCAGTCTACACGCGGATGCAGTCTATATGAATGTGAAGTCGATACGCGGGTGCCGTCTATACGTGGGTGCAGTCTATACAAATGTGAAGTCTACAAGGGGGTGCAGTCTATATGAGGGTGCAGTCTATACATGGGAACAGTCCATACGTGGGAAGAGTCTATACGTGGGAGCAGTCCACACGCGGGTGCAGCCTACACGCGGGTGCAGTCTATACGTGGGAGCAGTCTATACATGTGAGTAATCTATACGTGGGAAGAGTCTATACGTGGGAGCAGTCCACACGCGGGTGCAGCCTACACGCGGGTACCGTCTATATGAGGGTGCAGTCTATACGAGTGAACAGTCTATACGGGGGTGCAGTCTACACGAGGGTGCAGTCTATACGAGTGAACAGTCTATACGGGGGTGCAGTCTACACGAGGGTGCAGTCTATACGAGTGAACAGTCTATACGAGGGAACAGTCTACACGTGGGTGCCGTCTATAGGAGGGTGATGTCTATACGAGGGTGCAGTCTATAGGAGGGTGATGTCTATACGTGGGTGCAGTCTATACGCGGGTGCAGTCTACAGGAAGGTGCAGTCTATATGAGGATGCACTCTATACGTGGGAACAGTCTATATGTGGGTGCCGTCTATTCGCGGGTGCTGTCTACACAAGGGTGCAGTCTATATAAAGATGCAGTCTATATGAAGGTGCAGTCTATACAAAGGTGCAGTCTATACGTAGGTGCAGTGTATACGCGGGTGCAGTCTATACGAGGGTGCAGTCTATACGAGGGTGCAGTCTATACGAAGGTGCAGTCTATATGAAGGTGCAGTCTATACAAGGGTGCAGCCTATACGTGTGTGCAGTCCATACGAAGGTGGAGTCTACGCGTGGGTGCAGTCTATACGCGGGTGCAGTCTATACGCGGGTGCAGTCTATATGAAGGTGCCGTCCATACGAGGGTGCAGTCTATACGTGGGTGCAGTCTATACGAATGTGAAGTCTATACGCGGGTGCAATCTATACGTGGGAGCAGTCTATATGCGGGTGCAGTCTATACGAATGTGAAGTCTATACGCGGGTGCAGTCCATACGCGGGTGCAGTCTATACGTGGGTGCAGTCTATATGAATGTGAAGTCTATACGCGGGTGCAGTCCATACGCGGGTGCAGTCTATACGCGGGTGCAGTCCATACGAATGTGAAGTCTCTACGCGGGTGCCGTCGGTACGAGCGAACACTCTATACGGGGGTGCAGTTTACACGAGGGAACAGTCTACAAGCGGGTGCCATCTATACGAGGGAACAGTCTATACGTGGGAACAGTCTATATGAGGGAACAGTCTATACGTGGGAACAGTCTATACGGGGGAACAGTCTACAAGCGGGTGCCATCTATATGAGGGAACAGTCTATACGTGGGAACAGTCTATACGAGGGAACAGTCTATATGCAGGTGCAGTCGACACGTGGGAGCAGCCTATACAAAGGTGCAGTCTATACGTGGGAAGAGTCTATACGCAGGTGCAGTCGACACGTGGGAGCAGTCTATACGCGGGTGCAGTCTGTACGAGGGAACAGTCTACACGCGGGTGCCATCTATACGAGGGAACAGTCTATACGTGGGAACAGTCTATACGTGGGTGCCGTCTATACGCAGGTGCTGTCTACACGCGGGTGCAGTCTATATGAAGGTGCAGTCTATACAAGGGTGCAGTCTATACATGGGTGCAATCTATATGAAGGTGCAGTGTTTACGAGGGAACAGTCTATACGAAGGTGCAGTCTATACGATGGTGCAGTCTATATGAAGGTGCCGTCCATACAAGGGTGCAGTCCATACGAGGGTGCAGTGTACACAAGGGTGCAGTCTATACGTGGGAACAGTCTACACGTGGGAGCAGTCTATACGTGGGTGCAGTCTATACGAATGTGAAGTCTATAAGAGGGTGCAGTCAACACGTGCGAGCAGTCTATACGAGGGTGCAGTCTATATATGGGTGCAGTCCATATGAGGGTGCAGTCTATACGAATGTGAAGTCTATACGCGGGTGCAGTCTATACATGGGAGCAGTCTATATGTGTGAGGAGTCTATACGTGGAAAGAGTCTATACGTGTCAGTAGTCTATACGTGGAAAGAGTCTATACGTGGGAGCAGTCTACACGTGGGTGCAGTCTATACGCGGGTGCAGTCCATACGAATGTGAAGTCTATAAGAGGGTGCCGTCTGTACGAGGGAACAGACTATACGAGGGAAGAGTCTATATGCAGGTGCAGTCGACACGTGGGAGCAGACTATACAAGGTTGCAGTCTATACGAGGGTGCAGTCTATAGGAATGTGAAGTCTATATGAGGGTGCAGTCTACACGCGGATGCCGTCTATACGAGGGTGCAGTCTATAGGAGGGTGATGTCTATACGTGGGCGCAGTCTACACGCGGGTGCCGTCTATACGGGGGAACAGTCTATACGTGGGAACAGTCTATATGAGGGTGCAATCTATACTTGGGTGCAGTCTATACGGGGGTAGAGTCTATAAGAGGGTGCAGTCTACACAAGGGTGCAGTCTATACGTGGGTGTAGTCTATAGGAGGGTGATGTCTATACGTGGGTGCAGTCTACAGGAAGGTGCAGTCTACACGCGGGTGCCATCTATACAGAGGAACAGTCTATACGTGGGTGCCGTCTATACGCGGGTGCTGTCTACACGAGGGAGCAGTCTATATGAAGGTGCCATCTATATGAAGGTGCAGTCTATACAAGGGTGCAGTCTACACGAGGGTGCAGTCCATACGCGGGTGCAGTCCATATGAAGGTGCAGTCTATACGAGGGAACAGTCTATACGAAGGTGCAGTCTATACGCGTGTGTAGTCTATACGTGTGTGCGGTCCATACGAAGGTGCAGTCTACACGAGGGTGCAGTCTATATGCGGGTGCAGTCTATACGAAGGTGCAGTCTATACGAGGGTGCAGTCTATACGAATGTGAAGTCTATACGCGGGTGCAGTCTATACGTGGGTGCAGTCTTTATGAAGGTGCAGTCTAGACGAGGGTGCAGTCAACACGTGGGAGCAGTCTATACGAGGGTGCAGTCTATATATGGGTGCAGTCCATACGAGGGTGCAGTCTATACAAATGTGAAGTCTATACGCGGGTGCAGTCTATACGTGGGAGCAGTCTATACGCGGGTGCAGTCTACACGCGGGAGCAGTCTATACGTGGAATGAGTCTATACGTGGAAAGAGTCTATACGTGGGAGCAGTCTATACGAGGGTGCAGTCTATATATGGGTGCAGTCCATACGAGGGTGCAGTCTATACGAATGTGAAGTCTATAAGAGGGTGCTGTCGGTACGAGGGAACAGTCTATACGGGGGTGCAGTTTACACGAGGGAACAGTCTATACGAGGGAACAGTCTATACGTGGGAACAGTCTCTACGAGGGTGCAGTCAATACGTGGGAACAGTCTATACGGGGATGCAGTCTATACACGGGTGCAGTCTACGTGAGGTGCAGTCTATAGGAGGGTGCAGTCTACACAAGGGTGCAGTCTATACGCGGGTGAAGTCCATACGAGGGTGCAGTCTATACGTGGGTGCAGTCTACAAATGGGTGCAGTCTATAGGAGGGTGCAGTCTACACAAGGGTGCAGTCTATACGAGTGTGCAGTCTATACGTGGGAACAGTCGATACGAGGATGCAGTCCATACGACGGTGCAGTCTACACGAGGGTGCAGTCTATAACGGGTGCAGTCTATACGTGGGTGCATTCTATATGCGGGTGCATTCTATAGGAGCGTGCAGTCTACACGAGGGTG
Organism: Chiloscyllium plagiosum; assembly: GCF_004010195.1. Lineage (NCBI taxonomy): Eukaryota > Metazoa > Chordata > Chondrichthyes > Orectolobiformes > Hemiscylliidae > Chiloscyllium > Chiloscyllium plagiosum. The sequence continues at coordinate 23,297 of NW_025212899.1, forward strand.
CAGTCTATATGAGGGTGCAGTCTATATGTGGGTGTAGTCTATACGAAGGTGCAGTCTATACGCGGGTGCAGTCTATACGAGTGTGCAGTCTACACGAGGGTGCAGTATATATGTGGGTGCAGTCTATACGAAGGTGCAGTCTATACGTGGGTGCAGTCTATACGAAGGTGCAGTCTATACGCGGGTGCAGTCTATACGAGTATGCAGTCTATATGCGAGTGCAGTCTATATGAGTGTGCAGTCTATATGTGGGTGCATTCTATGCGTATATGCAGTCTATACGTGGGTGCAGTCTATATGAGGGAACAGTCTATACGTGGGTGCAGTCTATACGTGGGTGCAGTCTATACGAGGGTGCAGTCTATACGTGGG
>NW_025212899.1:24631-29332 GCF_004010195.1 Chiloscyllium plagiosum
TACGAGGGTGCGGTCTGTACGAGGGTGCGGTCTATACGAGGGTGCGGTCTATACAAGGTAACAGTCTATATGCGGGTGCAGTCTATACGAAGGTGCAGTGTATACGTGGGTGCGGTCCACACGAGGGTGCAGTCTACACGTGGGTGCAGTCTACACGAGGGTGCAATCTATACGTGGGTGCAGTCTATACGTGGGTGCAGTCTACACGAGGGTGCAGTCTATACGTGGGTGCAGTCTACACGAGGGTGCAGTCTATACGTGGGTGCAGTCTATACGAAGGTGCAGTCTATATGAGGGTGCGGTCTATACAAAGGTGCAGACTATATGAAGGTGCAGTCTATACGAGGGAACAGTCTATACGTGGGTGCAGTCTATACAAAGGTGCAGTCTATATGCGGGTGCAGTCTACATGAGGGTGCAGTCTATACAAAGGTGCAGTGTATACGTGGGTGCAGTCTATACGCAGGTGCAGTCTATACGAGAGTGCAGTATATACTCGTGTGCAGTCTATATGCGGCTGCAGTCTATACAAAGGTGAAGTCTATATGTGGGTGCAGTATATACGAGGGTGCGGTCTATACGAGGGTGCAGTCGACACGAAGGTGCAGACTATACGTGGGTGCAGTCTATACGAATGTGAAGTCTATACGCGGATGCAGTCCATACGCGGGTGCAGTCTACACGAGGGTGCAGTCTATACGAGGGTGCAGTCTATATGTGGGTGCAGTATATACGAGGGTGCAGTCTATACGTGGGTGCAGTCTATACGAAGGTGCAGTCTATATGTGGGTGCAGTATATACGAGGATGCGGTCTATACGAGGGTGCAGTCTACACGAGGGTGCAGTCTATACGAGGGTGCAGTCTATATGCGGCTGCAGTCTATACGAAGTTGCAGTCTATATGTGGGTGCAGTATATACGCGGGTGCAGTCTATATGCGTATGCGGGTGCAGTCTATACGAAGGTGCAGTCTATATGAGGGTGCGGTCTATACGAGGGTGCAGTCTATATGCGGCTGCAGTCTATACGAAGTTGCAGTCTATATGTGGGTGCAGTATATACGCGGGTGCAGTCTATATGCGGGTGCAGTCTATACGAAGGTGCAGTCTATATGAGGGTGCGGTCTATACGAGGGTGCAGTCTATATGAGGGTGCAGTCTATACGAGGGTGCAGTCTATATGCGGGTGCAGTCTATACGAAGGTGCAGTCTATATGAGGGTGCAGTCTATACGAGGGTGCAGTCTATATGCGGGTGCAGTCTATACGAAGGTGCAGTCTATATGAGGGTGCGGTCTATACGAGGGTGCAGTCTACAGGAAGGTGCAGTCTATACGAGGGTGCACTCTATACGTGGGAACAGTCTATACGTGGCTGCAGTCTAAACGTAGGAACAGTCTATAGGTGGGTGCCGTCTATATGCGGGTGCTGTCTACACAAGGGTGCAGTCTATACGAAGGTGCAGTCTATACAAAGGTGCAGTCTATACGCATGTGCAGTCTATACGTGGGTGCACTCTATACGAAGGTGCATTCTATACGTGGGTGCAGTCTATACGAGGGTGCAGTCTATATGAGGGTGCAGTCTATCGGTGGGTGCAGTCTATAGGAGGGTGATGTCTATACGTGGGTGCAGTCGACACGAAGGTGCAGACTATACGTGGGTGCACTCTATACGAAGGTGCAGTCTATACGTGGGTGCAGTCTATACGAGGGTGCAGTCTATATGAGGGTGCGGTCTATACGAAGGTGCAATCTATACGAAGGTGCAGTCTATACGCGGGTGCAGTCTATACGAGGGTGCAGTCTATACGAGGGTGCGGTCTATACGAAGGTGCAGATTATACGTGGGTGCAGTCTATACCAAAGTGCAGTCTATACCAAAGTGCAGTCTATAGGAGGGTGCAGTCTATAGGAGGGTGATGTCTATATGTGGGTGCAGTCGACACAAAGGTGCAGTCTATACGTGGGTGCAGTCTATACGAGGGTGCAGTCGATACGAGGGTGCAGTCTATACGTGGGTGCAGTCTATACGTGGGTGCAGTCTATAGGAGGGTGCAGTCTATACGTGGGTGCAGTCTATACGAGGGTGCAGTCGATACGAGGGTGCAGTCTATACGTGGGTGCAGTCTATAGGAGGGCGCAGTCTGTAGGAGGGTGATGTCTATACGTGGGTGCAGTCTATAGGAGGGTGATGTCTATACGCGGGTACAGTCTACAGGAAGGTTCAGTCTATACGAGGGTGCACTCTATGCGTGGGAACAGTCTATACGTGGGTGCCGTCTATATGAAGGTGCAGTCTATACAAAGGTGCAGTCTATACGAGGGTGCAGTCTATATGAGGGTGCAGTCTATATGAAAGTGCAGTCTATACAAAGGTGCAGTCTATACGAGGGTGCAGTCTAGAGAAAGGTGCAGTCTATAGAAAGGTGCAGTCTATGCGCGGGTGTAGTCCATACGTGGGAGCAGTCTATATGAGGGTGCAGTCTATATGAAGGTGCAGTCTATATGAGGGAGCAAACTATATGAGGAAGCGGTCTGTACGAGGGAGCGGTCTGTCCGAGGGAGCGGTCTGTCCGAGGGAGCGGTCCGTACGAGGGAGCGGTCCGTACGAGGGAGCGGTCCGTACGAGGGAGCGGTCCGTACGAGGGTGCGGTCCGTACGAGGGTGCGGTCCGTACGAGGGAGCGGCCTGTCCGAGGGAGCGGCCTGTCCGAGGGAGCGGTCTGTCCGAGGGAGCGGTCTGTACGAGGGTGCGGTCTGTACGAGGGTGCAGTCTGAACGAGGGACCGGTCCGTACGAGGGACCGGTGTGTACGAGGGACCGGTCTGTACGAGGGACCGGTCCGTACGAGGGACCGGTCTGTACGAGGGACCGGTCCGTACGAGGGAGCGGTCTGTACGAGGGACCGGTGTGTACGAGGGACCGGTGTGTACGAGGTAGCGGTCTGTCCGAGGGTGCGGCCTGTCCGAGGGAGCGGTCTGTACGAGGGAGCGGTCTGTACGAGGGTGCGGCCTGTCCGAGGGAGCGGTCTGTACGAGGGAGCGGTCCGTACGAGGGAGCGGTCCGTACGAGGGACCGGTGTGTACGAGGTAGCGGTCTGTACGAGGGACCGGTGTGTACGAGGGTGCGGTCTGTACGAGGGAGTGGTCTGTACGAGGGTGCGGCCTGTCCGAGGGAGCGGTCTGTACGAGTGTGCAGTCTGAACGAGGGAGCGGTCCGTACGAGGGAGCGGTCCGTACAAGGGACCGGTCTGTACGAGGGACCGGTGTGTACGAGGTAGCGGTCTGTACGAGGGTGCCTTCCGTACGAGGGAGCGGCCTGTCCGAGGGAGCGGTCTGTCCGATGGTGCGGTCTGTACGAGGGTGCAGTCTGAACGAGGGAGCGGTCCGTACGAGGGAGCGGTCCGTACGAGGGACCGGTCTGTACGAGGGACCGGTCTGTACGAGGGACCGGTGTGTACGAGGTAGCGGTCTGTACGAGGGTGCGGCCTGTCCGAGGGAGCGGTCTGTACGAGGGAGCGGTCTGTACGAGGGTGCAGTCTGAACGAGGGACCGGTCCGTACGAGGTAGCGGTCTGTACGAGGGTGCGGCCTGTCCGAGGGTGCGGTCCGTACGAGGGAGCGGTCCGTCCGAGGGAGCGGTCCGTACGAGGGTGCGGTCCGTACGAGGGAGCGGTCCGTACGAGGGTGCTGTCCGTACGAGTGTGCGGTCCGTACGAGGGAGCGGCCCGTCCGAGGGAGCGGTCCGTACGAGGGTGCGGTCCGTACGAGGGTGCGGTCCGTACGAGGGAGCGGTCTGTACGAGGGAGCGGTCTGTACGAGGGTGCGGTCTGTCCAAGGGAACATGTTTTTTGAGGGGCGTGTGGGTGAATTGTTGCCAGCCAGTCCTGGCAGTATTCCTGGCTGTACTGGGTGGTTTTGCTCTTCAGTGCCAACTGCAGCTTTGAGAGTGTTCCCAGTGAGCCACAGAGAGGTTCCCTCAACCTGACACAAGCATCCATTCGGCCCCTCCTTGTGCTATAGGTGTCGCTCCCCTGCTCTATCCTCAGGGCAGCTCCTTGTTTACCTCTGCCAACAGCCTCTTTTGAAAACCTCTGGCTACCGGCTTCCTGAAACTGCCCGCTCTGTGCCAGGCTTCCCTGGGCACTTCTGCCCTCACATCTGTCAGCACCTTTTAACCTGTCTGAGTGAAGCTCAGGATATTGGACTGGTGCGGGCATCACAATGAGGCGTGATCCAGTGCCCACTCAGGAGCAGGAAGGTTGGGTGATTTGTCAAGCAGCAACAGGCAATGAACACGATGCCCACCCCACCTCGCGAATGAATAGATGGGGAGGATGTGGGGTTAGATAAGACAGAAAGCAGTCGAGCTGTTTGCATGGATTCATGGGGCAGTGCACAATGGGTTCTGCTTCAGAAGGGCCGGGCACCAGGCCTGAGAATCGCTTCTCTTTGCCGGGCTGCCAACTCTGACGGGCACCCGCCCGTAACCAGGTCGCTGGCGGGGCCACTGCTGTTGGTAATGCTGCTGGCACAAAAGGGGCAGGGGGGGGTGGTGGGAGGACATGATCCCCCAACTCCCCCTCCACCTGGTCACCTTGGCACTATGGGCGTACCGTCCCCTGGCGCAAATGGTGCCTCCAATGCCAGGATGAGGTCCCGTGCCAGAACAGCCCAAGAACTGCGCTCAAAGGAAAATGGAT
>NW_025212900.1:0-13640 GCF_004010195.1 Chiloscyllium plagiosum
AAACTGCACACTAAACTGACAGTATAGATAAAGGGCGGCACGGTAGCACAGTGGTTAGCACTGTTGCCTCACAGCGCCAGAGACCTGGGTTCAATTCCCGCCTCAGGCAACTGACTGTGTGGAGTTTGCACATCCTCCGGGTGCTCCGGTTTCCTCCCACAGTCCAAAAATGTGCAGGTCAGGTGAATTGGCCATGCTAAATTGCCCGTAGTGTTAGGTAAGGGGGAAATGTAGGGGAATGGGTCTGGGTGGGTTGCGCTTCGGCGGATCAGTGTGGACTTGTTGGGCTGAAGGGCCTGTTTCCACACTGCAAGTAATCTAAACACACTGAACTGAGAGTACTGATAGAGAAACAGCACACTGAAATGACAGTACAGACAGAGAAACAACACATTGAACTGCGAATTCAGATAGAGACACAAAACACTGAACTGCGAGTTCAGATAGATAAACAAAGCACTGAGGTTTAGGCTGTAGGTTTGCTCGCTGAGCTGTACGTTTGATGTCCAGACGTTTCATTACCTGGCTAGGTAACATCATCAGTGGCGACCTCCAAGTGAAGCGAAGCTGTTGTCTCCTGCTTTCTATTTATATGTTTGTCCTGGATGGGGTTCTCGGCGTTTGTGGTGATGTCATTTCCTGTTCATTTTCTGAGGGGTTGATAGATAGTATCGAGATCTATGTGTTTGTTTATGGTGTTGTGGCTGGAGTGCCAGGCCTCTAGGAATTCTCTAGCATGTCTTCGCTTAGCCTGTCCCAGGATAGATGTGTTGTCCCAGTTGAAATGGTGTTTCTTTTCCTCTGTGTGTAGGGCTACGAGGGAGAGAGGGTCATGTCTTTTTATGGCTAGCTGGTGTTCGTGTACCCTGGTGGCTAACTTTCTTCCTGTTTGTCCTACGTAGTGTTTGTGGCAGTCCTTGCATGGAATTTTGTAGACAATGTTGGTTTTGTCCATGAGTCTTTTAAGTTTGTTAGTTTTTGTTTGAGAGTGTTGGTGGGTTTGTGTGCAACCAGGATTCCGAGGGGTCTTAGTAGTCAGGCTGTCATTTCTGAAACTTTTTTGATGTATGGTAAGGTGGTTAGGGTTTCTGGCTGTGTTTGGTCTGCTTGTCGTGGTTTGTTCTTGAGGAATCTGCGCACTGTATTTTTTGAGTATCCGTTCTTCTTGAATACGTTGTATAGGTGGTTCTCCTCTGTTTCCCGAAGTTCGGCTGTGCTGCAGTGTGGCTCATTGGAATAGTGTTCTGATAGAGCTTCGTTTGTGTGTGTTGGGATGGTTGCTGGTGTAGTTGAGTATTTGGTCAGTGTTTGTCGGTTTTCTGTATACGCAGGATTGTAGTTCTCCATTGTACTTTCTTTCGACTGTGACGTCCAGGAATGCAAGTTTGTTGTCAGTTTCTTCCTCCTTGGTGAACTTTATGCCTGTGAGGGTGTTGTTGATGATATTAAATGTCTCTTTTATCTTGTTTTGTTTTGTGATAACAAAGGTGTCATCTACGTAGCGGACCCAGATTTTTGGTTTGATGGTTGGTAGGGCTGTTTGTTCTAGTCTTTGGATTACTGCTTCTGCTATGAATCCTGATAGCGGAGATCCCATGGGTGTGTGTTGGTTTGTTTGGAGATTATGTTGTTGAAGGTGAAGTGGGTGGTGAGGTACAGGTCCACTAGTTTCATGATGTTTTCATTGGTAATGTGATTGATGGTGGTTGGGGTGTGTGTGAAGGCCTCTTCTAAAAGTGTGGTAAGTGTTTCCTTTGCCAGGTCGATGTTGATGGAGGTGAACAATGAGATCATTGTTTCGTCTTCCTCTTTTTTGGTGTTTTTGATGGTTTCTACAAACCTTCACAAACCTTGCACTGAACTGAGAGTACAGATAGAGAGATGACACAATGAACTGAGTGTACAGATACAGAGGCAGCACACAAACTGATTGTACAGATACAGAAACAGTACAATGAACTGAGGGTACAGATAAAGAAACAACACAGCGAACTGAGAGTACAAATAGAGAAATAACACACTGAAATGAGAGTACAGATAAAGAAACAACACACTGATCTGAGAGTTCACATAAAGAAATAACACAATGAACTGAGTTTACAGATGCAGATATAGCAGACTGAACTGAGAGGACAGATAGAGAATTAATACAATGATCTTAGTGTGCAGATACAGAAAATGCACACTGAACTGAGAGTACAGATATAGAAACAACACACTGAACTGCGAGTACTGATAGAGAAACAAAACACTGAACTGAGAGTACAGAGAGAGAAATAACACAATGAATTGAGAGTACAGATAGAGAAGCAGCACACAGAACTGAGAGTACACACAGAAAAACAACACACTGAACTGAGAATACATATAGAGAAATAATGAAATGAACTGTGTGTACAGATACAGAAACAGCAGACTGAACTGAGAGTACAGATAGAGAAACAACACACTAAGCAGAGAGTACAGACAGAGAAATGACACAATGAACTGAGTGTACAGATAGAGAAACAAAACACTGAACTGAGACCGTATATAGGGAAATTAAACAATGAACCGAGTATACAGATACAGAAACAGCACACTGAATAGAGAGTACAGATAGAGAAACAGGACACAGAATTGAGAGTACAGAGAGAGAAATAAGACAATGACCTGAGTGTACGGATAAACAAACACCATACTGGACTGAGAGGACAGATAGAGAAATAAAACAATGAACTGAGTATGCAGATACAGAAACAGCACACTGACCTGCAAGTAACAATAGAGAACTAACTAACTGAAGTGAGTGACCTGTGAGAGAATAAACACATTTATTCGACTGTACAGACAGAGAAACAGCACACTGAACGAAGAGAATAGATAGATCAACAGTACCATGAACTGAGAGTACACATTGAGAAACAGTACACTGAACTGAGAGTACAGATAGAGAAACAGCACTCTGAAATGAGAGTACATATTCATAAATAAAATAATACACTGAGTGTACAGATACAGAAACAGTACACGGAACTGATAGTACAGGTAGATAAATAGCAGACAGAACAGACAGTACAGATAAAGAAACAACTGAGAGTTCACACAAAGAAATAACACAATGAACTGAATGTACAGACACAGGAATAGCATACTGAACTGAGAGGACAGATAGAGAATTAAGACAATGAACTTAGTGTAAACTTACAGAAACAGCACACTGAAATGAGAGTACAGATAGAGAAATAACACCATGAACTGAGAGCACAGATACAGAAACAGCACACAGAAATGAGAGTACAGATAGAGAAATAACACCATGAACTGAGAGCACAGATACAGAAACAGCACACTGAAATGAGAGTACAGGTAGAGAAACAACACATGGAACTGTGAGTTCGGATAGTGAAACAAAACATTGAACTGAGAGGACAGACAGAGAAATAACGCAATGACTGAGTGTACACATACAGTAAAAGCACACCAAACTGCGATTTCAGATAGAGAAAGGAAACCAAGACCTGAGTGTACAGAGAGAGAAATAACACAATGAACTGAGTGTACAGAAAAAGAAACAGCACACTGAACAGAAAGTACAGATAGAGACATAGTGCAATGAACTGAGTGTACAGATACAGAAACACCACACTGAACTGAGGGTACAAATAAAGAAACAACACACTGAACTGAGAGTACAGATAGAGAAATATCACAATGAATGGAGAGTACAGATAGAGAAACAACACACTGAAATAAGAGCGCAGATATAGAAACAACAACGCAATGAACTGAGTGTACACATACAGTAAAAGCACACTAAACTGTTATTTCAGACAGAGAAAGAAAGCCCTGACCTGAGTGTACAGAGAGAGAAATAACACAATGAAGTGAGTGTACAGAAAAAGAAACAGCACACTGAACTAAGAGAACAGATAGAGCAACAGCTCACTGAACTGAGAGTAGACATAGAGAAACAGCACACTGAACTGAGAGTACACGTAGAGAACTAACGCAATGAATTTAGTGTTCAGTTACAGAAACAGCACACTGAACTGAGAATACAAATAGAGAAACAGTTCAATGAACAGAGAGTACAGATAGAGAGACAGCACACTGAACTGAGAGTATAGATAGAGAACTAAAACACTGAAATGAGAGTACATATAGAGAAATAAAACAATTAACTGAGTGTACATATACAGAAACAGCACACTGCAGAGAGAGAACAGATAGAGAAACAGGACACAGAATTGAGAGTACAGATACTGAAATAACACAATGAAATGAGTGTACGTATAAAGAAACAGCATACTGAATTGAGTGTACAGATACGGAAACAGTACACTGAACTGAATGAACATATAAAGAAATAGCATACTGAACTGAGAGGACAGATAGAGAAATAAAACAATAAGTTGAGTGTATAGAAACAGAGGAGAAAGTGAGGACTGCAGATGCTGGAGATCAGAGCTGAAAATGTGTTGCTGGAAAAGCGCAGCAGGTCAGGCAGCATCCAAGGAGCGGGAGAATCGATGTTTCGGGCATAAGCCCTTCTTCAGGAATGCCCGAAATGTCGATACTCCTGCTCCTTGGATGCTGCCTGACCTGCTGCGCTTTTCCAGCAACACATTTTTCAGCTCTGATCTCCAGCATCTGCAGTCCTCACTTTCTCCTAACTGAACTGAGAGTACAGGTAAAGAAACAACACACTGAACTGTGAGTACAGCAAGAGAAATAACGCACTGAAGGGAGAGTACAGATAGAGAAACAACACATTGAAATGCGAGTACAGATAGAGAAACAACACACTGAATTGAGAGTTCAGATAAAGAAACAAAACACTGAATTGAGAGTTCAGATATAGAAACAAAACACTAAACTGAGAGTACAGATAGTGAAACAACACAATGAACTAAGTGACCAGTAACAGAAACAGCACACTGAATTGAGAGTGCAGGTAGAGAAACAGCACACGGAAATGAGAGTACATATTGAGAAACAAAACAATGAACTGAGTATACAGGTACAGACACAATACAGTGAACTGAGTGTACAGATAGAGAAACAGCACACTGAACTGAGAGCTCACATAAAGAAATAACTGAGTTTATAGATGCAGGTACAGTGGACGGAACTGAGAGGACAGATAGCGAATTTAGTCAACAAACGTAGTGTACAGATGCAGAAAATGCACACTGAACTGAGAGTACAGATATAGAAACAACAGAATAAACTGCGAGTTCAAATAGAGAAATAAAACACTGAACTGAGAGGACAGACAGAGAAATAACACAATGAACTGAGTGGACAGATGAAGAATCAGCACACAGAACTGAGAGTACCGATAGAGAAGCAGCACACTGAATTGAGAGTACACACAGAAAAACAACACACTGAACTGAGAGTACATATAGAGAAATAACACACTGAACTGAGAGTACACATAGAGAAATAACACACTAAACTGAGAGTACAGATAGAGAAATAACACACTGAACTGAGAGTACAGATAGAGAAATAACACAATGAACTGAGTGTACACATACAGTAAAAGCACACCAAACTGCGATTTCAGATAGAGAAAGAAAACCCTGACCTGAGTGTACAGAGAGAGAAATTACACAATGAACTGAGTGTACAGAACAAGAAACAAAACACTGAACTGGGACTACCGAGAGAGAAGCAGCACACTGAACAGAAAGTGCAGATAGAGAAATAACGCAATGAACTGAGTGAACAGATACAGAAACAGCACTCTAAACTGACAGTATAGATAAAGAGCTGAAAATGTGTTGCTGGAAAAGCGCAGCAGGTCAGGCAGCATCCAAGGAGCAGGAGAATCGACGTTTCGGGCATGAGCCCTTCTTCAGGATTCCTGATCTCCAGCATCTGCAGTCCTCATTCCCCCCCCCCAAGTATAGATAAAGAAACAACACACTGAACTGAGAGTACAGATAGAGAAATAATGCAATGAACTGAGTGTACAGATACAGAAAGAGCACACTGAACTGACAGTATAGATCAAGAAACAACATACTGAATGTGAGTTCAGAGAGAGAAATCAAACACTGAACTGAGAATACAGATAGAGAAATAACACACTGAAATGAGAGTACAGATAGAGAAACAAAACACTGAACTGCGGGTTCAGATAGAGAAAAAAAACACTGAACTGAGAGTACAGATCGAGAAATAAAACAATGAACTGAGTGTACAGATACAGAAACAGTACGCTGAACTGAGAGCAGAGATAGAGAAACAGCACACTGAACTGAGAGTACACATAGAGAAACAGCACACTGAAATGTGAGTACAGATAGAGGACTAACGCAAAGAACTGAGTGTTCAGTTACAGAAACAACACATTGAACTGAGTACAAATAGAGGAACAGTACATTGAACTGAGAGTACGGATAGAGAAACAAAATACTGGACTGCGAGTGCATAGAGAAACAACACACTGACCTGAGAGTCGAGATAGAGATACCACACACAGAAGTGTGAGAACAGATAGAGAAACAACATACTGAACTGCGAGAACCGATACTGAAACAAAACACTGAACTGAAAGGATAGATGCAGAAGCAATACACTGAACTGCGTGTACAGATTGAGAAACAACACATTGATCTGAGAGTACAGATAAGCAACTCCACGGTGAACTGGGTGCACAGATAGAGAAAGAAAACATGAAACTGATAGTTCATACAGGGAAAAAACACATTGAAATGGGAGTACAGATAGAAGATCCAAACAGTGAACTGAGAGGGCAGAGAGAGAAACAAAACACTGACCTGTGAGTACAGAGAAACAACACACTGAGCAGTGGGCGGCACGGTGGCACAGTGGTTAGCACTGCTGCCTCACAGCGCTAGAGACCCGGGTTCAATTCCCGCCTCTGGCGACTGACTGTGTGGAGTTTACACATTCTCCCCGTGTCTGCGTGGGTTTCCTCCGGGTGCTCCGGTTTCCTCCCACAGTCCAAAGATGTGCAGGTTAGGTGAATTGGCCATGCTAAATAGCCCGTAGTGTTAGGTAAGGGGTAAATGTAGGGGTATGGGTGGGTCGCGCTTCGGCGGGGGCGGTGTGGACTTGTTGGGCTGAAGGGCCTGTTTCCACACTGTAAGTAATCTAAACAGCTATGGAAAAATCACAGAGAAATGAGAGTACAGACAGAGAAACAACAGTCTGAACTGCGAAGATTGATAGAGACAATATACTGAACTGTGAGCACAGATAGAGAAACAACACACTGAAGAGGGTATCACAGCTACAGAAGCTTCCATTGTCGAGGAAGATCTGCCTACCAAGTCAGTATGGGTGGAAATTAGGAACAGCAAGGGAGCAGTCACCTCGTTAGGGATTTACTACAGGCCCCCCAATAGCAGCAGGGAGCTGGAAAAAAGCATAGGTCGGCAGATTTTGGAAAAGTGTGGACGTAGTAGGGTTATTGTAATGGGTGACTTTAACTTTCCCAATATTGATTGGAACCTCCTTCGAGCAGAAGATTTGAATGGAGCTGTTTTTGTAAGGTGTGTTCAGGAGGGTTTCCTAACTCAGTACGTTGACAGGCCGACGAGGGGAGAGGCCATTCTAGACTTAGTGCTCAATGGAATGCGTTGCCAGTAGCAGTTGTGGAGGCAGGGTCATTGGGGACATTTAAGAGACTACTGGACATGCATATAGTCACAGAAATTTGAGGGTGCATTCATGAGGATCAGTGGTCAGCACAACATCGTGGGCTGAAGGGCCTGTTCTGTGCTGTACTGTTCTACGTTCTATGTTCTATGTAGTGCAAGAACAGACAGAGAAACAACACGCGGAAACTGCGAGATCAGATACAGAAACAACACACTGAACTGGAAGTACAGATAGCAAAACACACACAGAATGAAATGTACAGATTGAAAACAACAGACTGTACTGCAAGTACAGCCGGAGAAACAGCACAATGAAGTGAGAGTACAGATAGACAAACAACACACTGAACTGCGAGCACAAATAGAGAATACATACAGTGAACCGAGAGTAACGATAGAGAACTAACACATTGTACTGCAAGTACAGATGGAGAAACAACACACAGAACTGACACGACAGATAGAGAAACAACTCACTGAAGTGTGAGAACAGACAGAGAAACAACTCATTGAATTGAGAGTACAGACAGAGAAACAACATACTGAACTGCGAGAACCGATACTGAAACAAAACACTGAACTGAGAGGATAGATGCAGAAGCAATACATTGAACTGCGTGTACAGATTGAGAAACAACACACTGAACTGCAGATAAGCAGCACCACGCTGAACTGAGTGCACAGATAGAGAAAGAAAACATGGAACTGATAGTTCATTCAGCGAAAAAACACATTGAAATGGGAGTACAGATAGAAGATCCAAACACTGAACTGAGGGGGCAGAGAGAGAAACAAAACACTGAAGGGCCTGTTTCCACACTGTAAGTAATCTAAACAGCTATGGAAAAATCACAGAGAAATGAGAGTACGGACAGAGAAACAACAGTCTGAACTGCGAAGATTGATAGAGACAATATACTGAACTGCGAGCACAGATAGAAAAACAACACACTGAACTGAGAGTACAGATAGAGAAGTAACATACTGAACTGACAGTACAGATAAAGAAACAACACACTGAACTGAGAGTACAGACAGAGAAACCACACACAGAAGTGCGAGAACAGATAGTGAAATGACACAGTGAACTGTGAGTACAGATAGAGAAATAACATACTCGCCTGCGGGTGCAGACAGAGACACAACACACTGACATGAGAGTACAGATGGACAAATAACATAGAACTGTGAGCACAGACAGAGAAACAACACACGGAACTGCGGGAATAGATACAGAAACAACACACTGAACTGGGAGTACAGTAGACAAACAACATTCTGAACGGCGAATATAGATAGAGAAACAATACAGCGAACTGTGAGTAACGATAGAGAAACAGCACACTGAATTGCGAGTACAGATAGAGAAACAACACACTGAACTGAGAGTACAGATGCAGAAACAACACACTGAACTGCAAGTACAGATGCAAAAGCTACACACTTAACTGGGTGAACAGACAGAGAAGCAACACACTGAACTGTGAGTACAAATAGAGAAACAACATACTGTACTGTGTGTACAGGTAGAGAAACAACACACTTAACTGGGAGAACAGACAGCAAAACAACACACTGAACTGAGAACAGATAGAGAAACAACACACTGAACTGTGAGCACAGATAGAGAAACAATACACTGAACTGCGAGTACAGATGCAGAAGCAACACACTGAACTGAGAAAAGAGATAGAGAAACAACACACTGAACTGCGATTACAGATAGAGAAACAAAACACTGAACCAAGAGTACAGATAGAGAAACCACACACTGAACTGACGGGAGAGATAGAGAATTAACACAATGAACTTAGTGTACAGATCCAGAAACAGCACACTGAACTAAGAGTACAGATAGAAAAACAGCACACTGAAATGAGAGTACATACTGAGAAACAAAACAATGAACTGAGTGTATGAATACAGAAATAGCACACTGAATGGAGAATACATATTGAGAAACAAAACAATGAACTGAGTGTACACATACAGAAACAGTACACTGAACTGACAGTACAGATAGAGAAACAGCACACAGAACTGACAGTACAGATAAAGAAACAGCACACTAAGCTGAGAGTTCACACAAAGAAATAACATAACTAACTGAATGTACAGATACAGAAATAGCACTCTGAACTGAGAGGACAGATAGAGAAATAAGACAATGAACGTAGTGTACAGATACAGAAACTGCACACTAAACTGAGAGTACAGCTAGAGAAACAACATATTGAACTGAGAGTACAGATAGAGAAACAAAACACTGAACTGTGAGTACTGTTAGAGAAACAGCACACTGAACTGAGTGTACAGGTACAAAAACAACACACTGAACTGAGTGTACAGGTACAGAAACAATACACTGAGTGGTGAGTTCAGACGGAGAAACAACACAATGAACTGAGTGTACAGTTACAGAAACAGCACATTAAACTGAGAGAACATATAAAGAAACAGCACACGGAACTGAGAGTACAGAAAGAGAAATAAAAGAATGAATGGGGAGTACAGAAAGAGAAACAACACACTGAACCGAGAGTTCAGATAGAGAAACAACACAATGAATTGAGTGTATAGATACAGAAACAGCTCATGGAACTGAGAGGACAGATAGAGAAATAACACAATGTGTAGATACAGAAACAGCACTCTGAACTGCGAGTACCGATACAGAAATAACAAACTGAACTGAGAGACCAGATAGAGAATTAACACATTCATTCGACTATACAGATACAGAAACAGCACACTGAACTAAGAGAACAGATAGAGCAACAGCACACTGAACTGAGAGTACACATAGAGAAACAGCACACTGAAATGAGATAGAGAACTAACACAATGAACTGAGTATTCAGAAACAGAAATAGCACACAAAACTGAGAGTGCAAATATAGAAACAACACACTGATTATAGAGTACAGATAAAGAAATAAAACAATGAACTGAGAGGACAGTCAGAGAAGTTACACATTGAACTTTGTGTACAGATACGGAAATAGCACACAAAACTGAGAGTACAAATATAGAAACAACACACTGATTAGAGAGTACAGATAGAGAAATAAAACAATGAACTGAGAGGACAGAAAGAGAAATAACACACTGAACTGAGAGTGCAGATAGAGAACTAATAGAATGAACTGAGTGTACTGTTACAGAAACAGCACACTGAACTGAGAATACAGATAGAGAAACAGCACACTGAACTGAGAGTACATGTAGAGAAATAAAACAATGAACTGTGTGTACAGATACAAAAACAGCACACTGAACTGAGAGTACAGATGGAGAAATAAGACAGTAAACTGAGAGTACTGATAGAGCAACAGCACACAGAACTGAGACTACACACAGAAAAACAACACACTGAACTGAGAGTACAGATACAGAAATAGTACACTGAAATGAGTGTACAGATACAGAAAAGGCAGACTAAACTGAGAGTACAGGTAGAGAAACAACACACTGAACAGAGCGTACGGATAGAGAAATAACACAATGATCTGAGAGTACAGATAGAGAAACAGCACACTGAACTGAGAGTACTGACAGAGAAATAACAGCACACTGAACCGACAGTACATATAAAGAAACAACACACTGAACTGAGAGTACAGCGAAAGAAACAACACACTGAACTGAGTGTGCAGATTTAGAAACAGCACACTGAACTGTGGGTACAGTCAGAGAAGAAATACACTGAATTGAGACTATATATAGAGAAATAAAACAAAGAACTGAGAGTACAGATAGATACAGCATACTGAACTGAGAGTACAGATAGAGAAACCGCACACTGAACTGAGAGTACAGATAGAGAAAGAGCATACAGGAATGAGAGTACATATTGAGAAACAAAACAATGAACTGAGTGTAGAGATACAGAAACCGTACACTGAATTGAGAGTACAGATACAGAAAGAGCACACTGAACTGAGAGTACAGATAGGAAATAACACAATGAACTGAGTGTACAGATAGAGAAACAGCACACTGAACTGAGAGTACAGATATAGAAAAAAGCACACTGAACTGAGAGTACATAGGGAAAAAAAAACAATGAACAGTGTGTACAGATAGAAAAACAGGGCACTGAACTGAGAGTTCAGATAGAGAAACAGCATACAGAACTGAGAGTACAGATAGAGACACAGAAAAACAAAACACTGAACTGAGAATACAGATACAGAAATAGTACACTGAACTGAGTGTACAGATACAGAAAGAGCACACAAAACAGAGAGTACGGATAGAGAAATAACACAATGATCTGAGTGTACAGATACAGAAACAGCACATTGAACTGAGTGTACAGATAGAGTAACAGTACAATGAACTGAGTACAGAAAGAGAAACAGCACACTGAAATGAGAGTACATATTGAGAAACAAATCAATGAACTGACAGTACAGATAGAGAAACAGCACACAGAACTGAGAGTACACACAAAGAAACAACACAGTAAACTGAGAGTAGAGAAAAAGAAACAGCACACTGAGTGGAGAGTACAAGTAGAGAAGCAGCACACTGAACTGAGAGTACAGATGGAGAAATAACACAGTAAACTGAGAGTACAGACAGAGAAACAGTACACTGAACTGAGAGTAAAGATTCAGAAATAGTACACTGAATTAAGAGTACAGATACAGAAATAGTCCACTGAACTGAGTGCACAGATACAGAAAGAGCAGACTGAACTGAATGTACAGATAGAGAAAAAACATACTGAACGGAGTGTATGGATAGAGAAATAACACAATGAACTCAGTGTACAGATAGAGAAACAGCACACTGAACTGCGAGTACCAATAGAGAAATAATAATAGGATCAAGAATAACCCAAAGGCATTTTATGCGTATGTGAGAAACATGAGAATGACGAGAACGAGGGTAGGTCCGATCAAGGACAGTAGTGGGAGACTGTGTATTGAGTCGGAAGAGATAGGAGAGGTCTTGAATGAGTACTTTTCTTCAGTATGTACGAACGAGACGGATCGTATTGTTGAAGAGGAGAATGTGAAACGGACTGGTAAGCTAGAGGAGATACATGTTAGGAAGAAAGATGTGTTGGACATTTTGAACAAATTGAGGATAGACAAGTCCCCCGGGCCTGACGAGATATACCCTAGGATTATGTGGGAAGCAAGAGAAGAAATTGCAGAGCTGTTGGCAATGATCTTTTCGTCTTCACTGCCAACGGGGGTGGTACCAGGGGACTGGAGAGTAGCGAATGTTGTGCCCCAGTTCAAAAAAGGGAATAGGGATAACCCCGGGAATTACAGGCCTGTTAGTCTTACTGCTGTGGTAGGCAAAGTAATGGAAAGGGTACTGAGGGATAGGATTTACGAGTATCTGGAAAGACACTGCTTGATTAGGGACAGCCAGCACGAATTTGTGAAGGGTAGATCTTGCCTTACAAGTCTTATTGAATTCTTCGAGGAGGTGACCAAGCATGTGGATGAGGGAAGAGCAGTGGATGTAGTGTACATGGATTTTAGTAAGGCATTTGATAAGGTTCCCCATGGTAGGCTTATGCGGAAAGTCAGGAGGCACGGGATAGAGGGAAATTTGGCCAATTGGAGAGAAAACTGGCTAACCGGTCGAAGTCAGAGAGTGGTGGTAGATAGCAAATATTCAGCCTGGAGCCCAGTTACAAGTGGAGTTCCGCAGGGATCAGTACTGGGTCCTCTGCTGTTTGTAATTTTTATTAATGACTGAGATGAGGGAGTCGAAGGGTGGGTCAGTAAATTTGCAGACGATACGAAGATTGGTGGAGTTGTGGATAGTGAGGAGGGCTCTTGTCGGCTGCAAAGGGACTTGGATATGATGCAGAGCTGGACTGAGGAGTGGCAGATGGAGTTCAACCCTGCCAAGTGTGAGGTTGACCATTTTGGAAGAACAAATAAGAATGCGGAATACAGGGTTAACAGTAGGGTTCTTAGTAAGGTGGAGGAACAAAGGGATCTTGGGGTCTATGTTCATAGGTCTTTGAAAGTTGCCACTCAAGTGGATAGA
>NW_025212900.1:14021-18138 GCF_004010195.1 Chiloscyllium plagiosum
GTAGAGTCAGAATCTTTGGTGACCTTTAAGCGGCAATTGGATAGGTACATGGATGGGTGCTTAAGCTAGGACAAATGTTCGGCACAACATCGTGGGCCGAAGGGCCTGTTCTGTGCTGTATTGTTCTATGTTCTATGTTCTAATAAACTGAACTGAGAAACCAGATAGAGAATTAACACGCTTATTGGTCAGTACAGATAGAGAAACACTGAACGAAGAGAACAGATAGAACAACAGCACACTGAACTGAGAGTACAGTTAGTGAACTAACACAATGAACTGAGTGAACAGTAACAGAAACAGCACACTGAATTGAGAGTACAGATAGAGAAACAGCACACGGAAATGAGAGTACATATTGAGAAACAAAACAATGAACTGAGTATACAGATACAGACACAATACAGTGAACTGAGAGTACAGATAGAGAAACAGCACGCAGAACTGAGAGTTCACATAAAGAAATAACTGAAATAACTGAGATGCAGATATAGCAGACTGAACTGAAAGGACAGATAGAGAATTAAGTCAATAAATGTAGTGTACCAATACAGAAAATGCACACAGAACTGAGAGCACAGACATAGAAACAACAGAATAAACTGCGAGTTCAAATAGAGAAATAAAACACTGAACTGAGAGGACAGACAGAGAAATAACACAATGAACTGAGTGGACAGATAAAGAATCAGCACACAGAATTGAGAGTACAGATAGAGAAGCAGCACTCAGAACTGAAAGTACACACAGAAAAACAACACACTGAACAGAGAGTACAGATACAGAAACAGGACACTGAACTGAGAGTACATATAGAGAACTAACACAACAAACTAAGTGCACAGTTACGAGAAACAGCACGCTGTACTGAGAGAACAAATAAAGAATCAGCACACTGAACTGAGAGTAGAGACAGAGAAACAACACACTAAACTGAGAGTACAGAAAGAAAAGCAACACATGAACTCCAAGTTCAGGTAGAGGAACAAAATACTGAACTGAGAGTACATAAAGAGAAATAAAACAATAAACTGAGTGTACAGATAAAGAAAGAGCATACTAAACTGAGAGTATCGACAGAGAATCAGCATACTGAACTGAGAGTACAGATAGAGAAACAGCACACAGAATTGAGGTACAGAGAGAGAAATAAGACAATGAAATGCGAGTTCAGATAGAGAAACAAAACTCTGAACGGAAAGGCCAGACAGAGAAATAACGCAATAAACTGAGTAGACACATACAGTAAAAGCACACTAAACTGTGATTTCAGATAGAGTAACAAAACACTGACCTGAGTGTCCACAGAGAGAAATAACACAATGAACTGAGTGTACAGAAAAAGAAACATCACATTGAACTGAGAGTACCGACAGAGAAGCAGCACATTGAACTGAGAGTACCGACAGAGAAGCAGCACACAGAACTGAGAGTACACACAGAAAAACAATGCACTGAACTGACAGTACATACAGAGAAATAATGCAATGAACTGAGTGTACAGATACAGAAAGAGCACACTGAACTGAGAGTACAGATAGAGAAACAATACACTGAACAGAGTGTACGGACAGAGAAATAATACAATGAACTGAGTGTACAGATAGAGAAACAGGACACTGAACTGAGAGTACAGATAAAGAAACAACATACTGAACTGAGAACACAGATAGAGAAAAAACACACTGATTGGACAGTACAGATACAGAAACAGCACACAAAACTGAGAGTTCAGGTAAAGAAACAGCACAATGAACTGAGAGTACAGACAGAGAAATAAAACAATGAAATGAGTCCAGATACAGTACACTGAACAGAGAGTACAGAAAGAGAAACAACACACTGAACTGCGAGTTCAGATTGAGAAAGAAAATACTGAACTGAGAGTACAGATGAAGAAATAACGTAATGAACTGAGTGTACAGATACAGAAACAGCACACTGAACTGAGAGTACAGGTAGAGAAACAGCACACTCAACTGTGAGAACAGATCAAGAAATAACACAATGAAGTGAGTGTACAGATACAGAAACAGCACTCTGAACTGACAGTACTGATAAAGAAACAACACAGTGAACTGAGTGTACAGATACAGAAACAGCACACTGAACTGAGAGTACAGGTAGAGAAACAGCACACTCAACTGCGAGTACAGATCAAGACATAACACAATGAAGTGAGTGTACAGATAAAGAAACAACACACTGAACTGCGAGTACAGTGGGCGGCACGGTGGCACAGTGGTTAGCACTGCTGCCTCACAGCGCCAGAGACCCAGGTTCATTTCCCGCCTCAGGCGACTGACTGTGTGGAGTTTGCACGTTCACCCCTTGTCTGCGTGGGTTTCCTCCGGGTGCTCCGGTTTCCTCCCACAGTCCAAAGATGTGCAGGTCAGGTGAATTGGCCATGCTAAATTGCCCGTAGTGTTAGGTAAGGGGTACATGTAGGGGTATGGGTGGGTTGCGCTTTGGCGGGGCGGTGTGAACTTGTTGGGCCGAAGGGCCTGTTTCCACACTGTAAGTAATCTAATCTAATCTACAGATCAAGAAATAACACAATGAAGTGTCTCCAAATAGAGAAACAATACAATGAACTACAAGTTCAGATAGAGAAACAACACACGGAACTGAGAGTAGCGAGAGAGAAAAAAAACACATTGAACTGAGTGTACCCAAACAGAAACAGCACACTGAACAGAGGACAGCCAGAGAAACATCACACTGAACTGTGAGTACAGATAGAGCAAGAACACAATGAACTCAGAGTACAGATACAGAAAAAGCACACATAACTGACAGTACAGATAACGGAACAACACACTGAACTGAGAGTACAAATAGAGAAATAACACACTGACCGGATAGTACAGATAGAGAAACAGCACACTGAACTGAGAGTACAGCCAGAGAAACAACATACAGAATTGAGAGAACAGATAGAGAAACAAGACAATGAACATAGTGAACTGAAACAGAAACAGCACACTGAATTG
This sequence comes from Chiloscyllium plagiosum, assembly GCF_004010195.1. Classification (NCBI taxonomy): domain Eukaryota; kingdom Metazoa; phylum Chordata; class Chondrichthyes; order Orectolobiformes; family Hemiscylliidae; genus Chiloscyllium; species Chiloscyllium plagiosum. The sequence continues at coordinate 17,015 of NW_025212900.1, forward strand.
TGAGTACAGATAGTGTACAGATAGAGAAACAATACACTGATCTGAGTGTACAGATAGGGAAACAGCACACTGAAGTGAGAGTACAGATAGAGAATTAATACAATGAACTGCGTGTACAGACACTAAACAGCACACTGAAATGAGAGTACAGATAAAGAAACAGTACACTGAAATGAGAGTACAGATAAAGAAACAGCACACTGAAATGAGAGTACAGATAAAGAAACAGCACACTGAACAGTGAGTACAGTTAGAGATATAGCAGACTCAACTGAGAGTACAGATAGAGAAAAAACACACAGAACAGAGAGTACAGATGAGCTGAGTGTACAGGTACAGAAAGAGCAGAATGAACTGAGAGTACAGATAAAGAAACAACACTGAGTGTTGATAGAGAAACAACACACAGAACAGAGAGTACAGATAGAGAAATAACACAATGATCATTGTGGACAGAGAAACAGAAACAGCACACTGAATTGCGAGTACAGGTAAAGTAACAACACATTAAACTGAAAGTACAGATAGAGAAACAATGCAATGAACTCAGAGTACAGATAGAGAAACAAAACACTGAACTGAGAGTACAGATAGGGAAACAGCACATTGAACTGAGAGGACAGAGACAGAAACAGCACACTGAACTGAGAGGACAGAGACAGAAACAGCACACTGAACTGAGAGTACAGATAGGGAAACAGCACACTTAACTGAGAGTACAGATAGAGAAACAAAGTTAAAAATCACACAACACCAGGTTATAGTCCAACAGGTTTAATTGGAAGCACACGAGCTTTCGGAGCGATGCTTCTTCATCAGGTGATAGTGGAGGACTCGATCATAACACAGAATTTATAGCAAAAATTTACAGTGTGATGTAACTGAAATTATACATTGAAAAATTGATTGTCTGTTAAGCCTTTCATCTGTTAGAATACAGTGATAGTTTCACTTCTTTCATGTGTAAATCATAAAACTTTTTTTAAAGTTGCAGCATTCTCAGGTTAGCTGTTAACAATGGTGATAGCTAGACAATATGTTGAAGGTGTGGGCCCACACCTTCAAAATATTGTCTAGCTATCACCATTGTTAACAGCTAACCCGAGAATGCAACTTAAAAAAAA
>NW_025212900.1:18496-18895 GCF_004010195.1 Chiloscyllium plagiosum
TGTGTAGGAAATCTGTGTGTGTGTGTGTAGTGCAATGGTGATCACCTGTAATGTGACATGAACCCAAGGTCCCGGTTGACGCCCTCCCTTTGGGTATCGAACTGAGCTATCGGCCTCTGCTCGGCCACTTTTCTCTGCTGCCTGTCCCCAAGCCCACCTTGGAGGATGGTCAACTGAAGAACCGAGGCTGAATATCCTGGACCACTGAAGTGTTCCCCAACTGGGAGGGGACCCTCCTGTCTGTTGATTGTTGTGCGGTACCCATTCATCCGTTGTCGTAGCCTTTGCTCAGTTTCCCCAAAGTACCCTGGCTCCGGGCATCCTTGCCTGCAACGTATAAGATAGACAACGTTGGCTGAGTCACATGAGTACCTGCCATGTACAAGGTGGGAGGTGTCC
>NW_025212900.1:20960-27198 GCF_004010195.1 Chiloscyllium plagiosum
GTAGGGCTTGTCCGTAGGGGATGGCTGTTTTAATATGTTTTGGGTGGAAGCTGGAGAAGTGTAGCATTGTGAGGTTGTCTGTGGGTTTGCGGTAGAGTGTGGTGCTGAGGTGTCCGTCCTTGATGGAGACGCATGTGTCCAGGAATGAGACAGACAGTTGAGAGTAGTCCATGGTGAGTTTGATGGTGGGATGAAACTTGTTGATGTCACTGTGTAGTTTTATCAGTGACTCCTCGCCATGGGTCCATAGGAAGAAAATGTCATCAATGTACTTTAGATTAGAATCAATCTAAACATCAGGTCATAGACAGAGAACACAGGGGGCTAATACCTTCAACATATTGTCTAGCTATCACCATTGTTAACAGCTAACCCGAAATGCAATTTAAAAAAAAAGGTTTTGTAATTTACACATGAAAGAAGTGAAACTATCACTGTATTCTAACAGATGAAAGGCTGAACAGACAATCAATTTTTCAATGTATAATTTCAGTTACATCACATTGTAAATTTTGGCTTTAAATTCTGTGTTACGATTGAGCCCTGCACTATCACCTGATGAAGGAGCGTCGCTGTGAAAGCTAGTGTGCTTCCAATTAAACTTGTTGGACTATCACCTGGTGTTGTGTGATTTTTAACTTTGTACACCCCAGTCCAACACCAGCATCTCCAGACAGAGAAACAACACACTGATTGGACAGTACAGATACAGAAACAGCCCACTAAACTGACAGTACAGAGAAAGGAACAACGCACAGAACTGAGCTTACAGATAGAGAAATAAAACACTGATCAGACATTACAGATAGAACAACAGGACTCTGAAATGAGTGTACAGATACAGAAATGACACAATGAACTGAGTGTACAGACACAGAAACAGCACACTGAACTGAGAGCACAGATAGAGAAACAATGCACTGAACTAAGAGTACAGATAGAGAAATAATACAATGAACTGAGTGTACTGATAAAGAAACAGTACACTGAACTGAGTGTACAGATACAGAAACAGCACACAGAACAGTGAGTACAGATAGAGAAATAAAACAATGAACCGAGTGTACAGATACAGAAACAACACACTGAACTGAGAGTACAGAAAAGCTTAAAAACACAGTGAACTGCGAGTCCAGATAGAGAAACAGCACACTGAAGTGAAAGTACAGCTAGAGTAACAACACACAGAACTGAGAGTACAGATAGAGAAATAACACAATGAACATAGTGGACAGAAACAGAAACAGCACACTGAATTGTGAGTACAGATAAAGTAACAACACACTAAACTGAGTTCAGATAGAGAACAACACACAGAACTGAGAGTACAGATATAGAAATAACACAATGAACTGAGTGTACAGAAACAGAAACAGCACACTGAATTGAGAGTACAGATAAAGTAACAACACAATGAACTGAGTGTTCAGATACAGAAACAACACACTGAACTGAGGAAAAAAAACCACAGTGAACTGCAAGTCCAGATGGAGAAACAACACACTGAACTGAGAGAACAGATAGAGAAGCAATATACTGAACTGAGTACAGATAGAGAAATAACACAATGAACTGAGTGTACGGATGCAGAAACAGTACACTGAACTGAGAGTACAGATAGAGAAAACAGATAGAGAAATAACACAATGAACTGAGTGTACAGATAGAGAAACAACACACTGAGCTGAGACTACAGATAAGGAAACAAAACACAGTGAACTGCGAGTCCAGATGGAGAAATAACACAATGAACTGAGTGTACGGATACAGAAACAGTACACTGAACTGAGAGTACAGATAGAGAAACTTCACACTGAACTGTGAATAATGATACAGAAGAAACACACTGAACTGAGAGTACAGATACAGAAACAACTCACTGAACTGAGAGTACAAATGGAGAAACAACGCACTGAAATGAGAGGACAGATAAAGGTGCAACACACTGAACTGCGGGTCCAGATAGAGAAACAAAACACTAGACTGAGACATTAGATAGAGAAACAACAGATTGAACTGCGAGTATAGACAGAGAAAGAACACAATGAAGTGAGAGTAAACATAGACAAACAGCACAGTAAACTGAGAGTACAAATAGAGTAACAACACACTGAACTGATTGCACAGATTGAGAAACAACACACTGAAGTGAGGGTACAGAGAGAGAGAAACAACACACTGAACTGCCAGTACATAGAGAAACAATGCATTGAACTGAGAGTACAGATCGAGAAGCAACACGCTGTAGAGCGAGTCCAGATAGAGAAACAGCACATTGAACTGTGAGGACAGGTAGAGAAAGAACACAGTGAACGGTGAGTACAGAGAAACAGCACACTGAACTGAGAGCAACACACTGAACTGTGAGAACACAGAGAAACAACACACTGAACTGAGAGTACCGAATGAGAAACAACACACTGAACTGCAAGTGCCGATAGTGAAAAATCACACTGACCTGAGAATACCAACAGAGAAGCAACACACTGAACTGAGAGTATAGGTAGAGAAACATCACAATGAACTGAGAGTAAACATAGACAAACAGCACAGTAAACTGAGAGTACAAATAGTGAACCCAAACACTGAACTGAGAGTACAGATGGAGAAACAATACAGTGAACTGACAGTACAGAGAGAGAAATAGAACAGTGATCTGAGATTACAGATAGAGGAACAACACACTGAACTGCAAGAAAGGATGGAAAACACACACTGCACTGTGATTACAGATAGAGAAACAACACACTGAACTGAGACTGCAAATAGAGAAACAACACTCTGAACTACGAGGAGAAAGTGAGGTCTGCAGATGCTGGAGATCAGAGCTGAAAATGTGTTGCTGGAACAGCGCAGCCGGTCAGGCAGCATCCAGGGAACAGGAGATTCGACGTTTCGGGCATAAGCCCTTCTTCAGGAAATCTGAACTACGAGTACAAATAGAGAAACAACATACTGCGTGTACAGACAGAGAAGCAACACACTGAACTGAGAACAGCATGAGACAAAGAGACAGCATGAGAACCAGAAATAGCAAGAGACAAAATGACAACACTGAGATCCATTAATAGAGAGAGCAGATAGATTGCGAATACACCGAACGAGGAATAGAGCGGACCAGCGTATCAACAAACTGAACTTGGAAAAAAACAGAGTCAACAATCTGAACTGGGAAGATTGACAAAATATGACTGCATTCTAAATAGGGAATACAGAGTGTCACACTGACAAACACTGAACAGCCAAGAGAGAGATGTAGAGTGTGACAACACACTGATCTGGTAACAGAGAAAAACAGACAGATAACACATTGAACTGGGAATAGAGGGAGATGAACTGACAACTCATTGATGTGGGAATGGAGAGAGAGACAAACAGACAATACAATGACCTTAGAATAGAGAGAGGCAGTGTGACAACAGACAAAACTGGGCATAGAGAGAGCAAATACAGAATTCCAGAGAGAGAACAGCTTAAACTAGGCATTAAATTCGGCATAGAGAGAGACAGAGAAAGAATGAGACCACACAGAACATGGAATAGCCAGAGAGAGTTAGACAACACACTGAACTGGGAATGGAGCAAGGCAGAGTGACAAATCCTTGACCCGGGAATGGAGAGAGATGGAATCAACACACTGAAGAGGGAATAGAGAGACTCACAGTGATAACATGCGGAACAGTTGAGAGAGAGAGAGAGACATAGAGTGTGACAAGACACTGATCTGGTAACAGAGAGACACAGACAGACAACACACTGAAGTGGGAATAGAGAGACAGTAAGAGAACACACTGAACTAGCAGTGGATTCAGAGTGACAACACACTCTATACGGAATAGAGACAGACCGAGACACAACAGAATGAATTGAGAACAGAGAGAGACAGAGTGACAATGCACTAAACTGTGAATAAATAGGTTAGACAGACAACACATTCAACTACAGGTAAGACAAACAGGGGGATCAACACATAGAACTGAGAATAGCGTGAAACAGAGACAACAGAATGAACCAGGAGTGGAGAGAGACACAATGGCAACACAATGAACTGGGAATACAAACAGAGAGACAACAGGCTGAACTGGGAATAGAGACAGACAAGCAGACAACACACTGAGCTGAAAATGTGTTGCTGGAAAAGCGCAGCAGGTCAGGCAGCATCCAGGGAACAGGAGAATCGACGTTTCGGGCATAAGCCCTTCTTATGCCCAAAACATCGATTCTTCTGTTCCCTGGATGCTGCCTGACCTGCTGCGCTTTTCCAGCAACACATTTTCAGCTCTGATCTCCAGCATCTGCAGACCTCACTTTCTCCTCAAAGACAACACACTGAACATAGGCACAGCGGAAGGCAGAGTGATAACACTCTGAACTGGTAATAGTGAGACAGTGTGACAAGACAGTGAACTCGGAACTGAGGAAATGAGAATAACAACACACTGAACTATGGATCGAGAGAGACAGAGAGTGTGACAACACTCTTAACTGGTCCTGGAGACCAACAGGGAACCAACACAGTTCTATTCTATTTTGAGAATAGAAAGAGACAGAGTTAGGACGAGAGAGAGACCAGGGCAGCCAACACTCTGAACTGTGAACACAGACATACAGAATAACAGCAACCTGAACTCGGTTTAGAGAGAGACAGAGATACAGTGAGAACACACTGAAATAGGAATAGAGAAAAACATAGCGGTAACACATTGAACTGGGTATGGAGAGTCAGGGAGAGTGACAAAACATTGAAATGGGAATAGAGATACAGGCAGCGTGACAACACATTGAACAAGGAATACAGAGAGAGAGAGAGGGAGAGAGAGGGGGAAGGGGAGAGAAAGAGAAAGAGAGGGGGAGAGAGAGAGAGTGAAAAAGCTACTCCTTTAACAAGGCTATGCAATCCTTGGCTTTTTTTTCAGAGAATTGCGAATGACACAGAGTTCAAAACATCTGGGGGTTGAAGGGTTTTCAGGTCAATTTGTTTCAAGCTAACAGATACTGCCTCGGTAAAAGTCTTTCAAGTTTTAAAAAAAAAACACTTGTATCATGAAAGGGGAGTGGCCAGTTCTCCCAGCCCAGCTTTACTCTGGTTTGGTTTGGTGTTTAGCAGTACCAGGCTGGTACTCTCTCTCTGACTCCCATCCTGTAAGAACCTGTGTTTGATTTCACCTTTTGTGCCGTGGGGTGTTTATGGGGATTGTTGGAAGCATTTGGAACAGCATTGTTAAGTTGGGATGGTCTGTGGGTTACCAGAGAGGTTAAGTTATTGAGTATTCTGTTTTCTTTGTTTGTGTTTCATTCAGTAATCTTGTAAATAAATGTTGCTTTATTTAAAACGAAATGGTTTAACCAGAGGCATCTCTCCTGGAATACACATTCCACCCTGACCTTAAATTCACCTGGACCATCTCTGACACCTCCCTCCCCTTCCTGGACCTCCCCATCTCCATTAATGATGACCAACTTGACACTGACATTTTTTACACACCCACCGACTCCTGGATTACACCTCTTCCCATCCTACCTCCTGCAAAAATGCCATCCTGTATTTCCAATTCCTCCGCCTTCACCATATCTGCTCCCACCACCAAAGAACACACCAGATGGCCTCCTTCTTTAGAGATGGCAATTTCCTTTCCCACGTGTTTAAAGATGCCCTCCAACGCATTCTCGTCCACATCCTGCACCTCCGCCCTCAGACCCCACCCCTCCAACCGTACCAAGGATAGAACCCCCTGGTACTCACCTTCCACACTATCACCCTTCGCATAAACCACATCATCCAATGACCTATCTGCCACTTCCAAACGGACCCCAGCACCAGGGATATATTTCCCTCCCCACCCATTTCTGTTTTCCACAAAGACCACTCCCTCCGTGACTACCTGGTCAGGTCCACGCGCCCCCCCCAAAAACCCACCCTCCCTTCCTGGCACCCTTCCCTGCCACCATAGGAATTGCAAAACCTGCGCCCACACTTCCTCCCTCACCTCCATCCAAGGCCCTAAAGGAGCCTTCCATATCCAAAGTTTTATCTGCACATCCACCAATATCATTTATTGTATCCGTTGCTCCCGATGCGGTCTCCTCTATGTTGGGGAGACTGAACACCTCCTAGCAGAGCGCTTTAGGGAACATCTCTGGGACACCCGCACCAATCAACCCCACCGCCCTGTGGCCCAACATTTCAACTCCCCATCCCACTCAGTCGAGGACATGGAGGTCCTGGGCCTCCTTCACC
>NW_025212900.1:27506-29356 GCF_004010195.1 Chiloscyllium plagiosum
GGAGGTCCTGGGCCTCCTTCACCGCCGCTCCCTCACCACCCGACGCCTGGAGGAAGAACGCCTCATCTTCCACCTTGGAACACTTCAACCCCAGGGCATCAATGTGGACTTCAACAGTTTCCTCATTTCCCCTTCCCACACCTCACCCCAGCTCCAACCTTCTAGTTCAGCACCATCTCCATGACCTGTCCTACCTGCCTATCTTCCTTTCCACCGATCCACTCCATCCTCCTCTCTGACCTATCACCTTCATCCCCACCCCCATTCACCTATTGTACTCGATGCTACTTTCTCCCCACCCTTCTCTCATTTATCTCTCCACCCTGCAGGAACCCTGCCTCTAAACCTGATGAAGGGCTTTTGCCTGAAATGTTGATTTTCCTGCTCCTCGGATGCTGCCTGTCCTGCTGTGCTTTTCCAGCACCACTCAAATCTAGATTCTGGTTTCCAGCATCTGCAGTCCTTGTTTTTATCATACTTAACTATGCACTTGCTTAAACAACGAGCAAGGTTAGGGTCTGGGCTACCTTCTTGACATGTTTTGAGGGGTCTAGACTGGTCCATAACAGTTTGGTGGCTCTTTGTGGGATTTGTTCTGTAGTTCCAAACTGGGATTGGAGTTGTTGAACTCGAAGGCAAGGTAGGCATTAGTGTCTTTTGTTCCGGGTGTTTATTTTGGTTGATTTAAACAGTGTTTGGGTTAGCAACGGCTCTTTCAGTATCAAGAGTTTTCTGGGGGTGGAAGAAGTGACCATGGGGGTTTTACAAAAGGTGATTAAGGCCAAGCTGCTGGAATTAACAAACCAATTGGAGCTAGTGCTGCCTCATTCTGTGAGGAAAGGAGAGACAATTACAGCAGTAGCTCAGCATTTACTGGAAACACCATCTGGATCTTTAGAGCCGGCTAAAATTCAATTAAGATAGAGGCGTAAGGCAGGGTTTTCAATTAAAAACAGAGGAAAGAGAAAGAGAGAGAAAGAAGAAAGAGAAAAAGTGAGGGAGATTGAACTTCAGAAATTGGCACTTAGACAGAAAAGTCAGCCTCAAAGGCTGGAGATGAAGGCTGAAGGTAGGCTCAGTGAGGAAGCGAGTGAGGATGAGCAAACCCATGGTAGTCAAAACCCTGGTGGGGATCTGATTAAATATATTCAATCATTGCCTAAATTTGATGAGAAGGATATGGAAGCCTTTTTCATCTCATTTGAAAAAGTGGCTAAACAAATGTAGTGGCCAGTGACCATGTGGATATTGTTGTACCAAACAAAACTTGTAGGTATGGCTACTGAGGTACCTTAAGTGCCTATGAGCTTATGCCAGATACCTGCAGACATTACAGCAATCTAAGGAGGGACCCTGGTCAGTTTTATATTGAGTTTGAAAGGATCAAACAAAGTAATTTTGATAGGCAGACAAGAGCTTTAAAAATAGAGCAAACCTATGGTGCTCTTTGAGGAAGTGAGAACCAAATACCTTCGAAGGTAAAGTTTATTTACGTAGGCGAGGAGGAGCAGGTAAGGAGGTTACAATATTAAGAGACACAGGATTCCCTCAGTCTGTGATGCTAAAAGATGAGGAGATATGTACTTTTGAGGGACTATTGCCAGAAAAGATACGAGTAACAGGAATTCACGGTGAGACAAAGAGTGCTCAATTACGTAAAGTGAGGTTAAAGTAACCAGGGAAAAGTGGAGAATTTGTGATAGGAATACTGGACAAACACTCAGCTCCAGGAATATGATTTATCTTTGCTAATGATACACTGGATTCACCAGTCGGAGTGCTGTCTATTGTGGTTGAAAAGCCAGTGGAAACTCAGGCAACTGAACTATTGCAGGAAACATATCCTGGGA
>NW_025212901.1:0-1213 GCF_004010195.1 Chiloscyllium plagiosum
AATCTATGGTAGATCTTGACCTTGTTTGATTGTGTAAAGACTATGATAACAAGTTGGCAATCTTTCCTGATTGCCATTTTAATTGAAGTCACCCATTTTGCACCACAAGGAAATGTCAATGTATGTTTTTTTGACAAACTGGTCAATGCAATGATGTAGACTTCCTCATTATTTTTCTCAGTATTCTTTGGTGGAACTGAAAGTTGAGCTTTGGATCAGTTGAACTTTGAACAGCTGCAGACTTTATAAAAGGGAGGAGAACAGATGTAGATGTTTGATGTTGGTGATTGGTCTAGAACATGATGGAACTTAATTACCAACATGAGGAACATTGCAGATGATTTGGCATCGGGTTTTGTTGCCACACCCAGCACTGGTAGCCAGCTGGATGTTGAGTTGGTAAATCGAAGGAAGGCCAATGCTAACCAGTCAATCACAGAGAATATTGGTTAAAAGGAAGAAAAGGAGGAGTAAATCTGTTGTGACTGGTTTTGGCAGATGCAGAGTGATTTTGGGATATTTCAGGACTGGCTATTGTTTTTTACTCTCTCTCATCCTCTGTCCAGTTAAAGAACTGTTAAATATTCTGATAAAAGAACTCCAATTTGTAAAAAATATGTAAATAATTCTGAACTGAACTGTTCACATTCACCAATGACTTCTAAATTAGATATACACACATGCCTGTAAACACCTCAATATCCAAGGACTGTAGAGGCTGCAACTGATTGTTTTCAAAGTCAGTGCCACAAATCTGCACATGGCAATCAGAGTTGGCATTGTTCCTCAAAACATAGTGGTTAATTGCAGCATTCTTACTTCTACCCTAACCAGTCAGTCAAATTAACATACATTTGGAAATGGAACCTGAAAAACAGAATTACATCATTTACCAATAACCTATTAAGAGAATGACCTAAATACATCAATATTAAATACACAACTATATCATTAAATAAAAACTTGCCCAAAACTGCTTTGAGAAATGTAGCTACTTTATATTAGCCAGGAACCTCTTGATTAGATTCCCTACAGTGTGGAAATAGGCCCTTTGGCCCGACAAGTCCACACTGACCCTCCGAAGAGTAACCCACCCAGACCCATTTCCCTCTGACAAGTGCACCTAACACTATGGGCAATTTAGCATGGCCAATTTGCCTAGCCTGCACATCTTTGGACTATGGGAGGAAACCAGAGCACCCGGCAGAAACCC
>NW_025212901.1:19491-22078 GCF_004010195.1 Chiloscyllium plagiosum
ATAGAGTCATAGAGTCAGAGAGGCATAGTCATAGAACCATAGAGCCATAGAGCCATAAAGTCATAGAGCCATACAGCCACAGCATCATAAAGACATAGCGTAATAGAGTCATAGAGTCATACAGCCACAGAGTTATAGAGGCATACAGTCATAGAATGATAGAGTCATAGAGTCGGAGAGGCATACAGTCATAGAACCAAAGAGTCACAGAGACATAGAACCAAAGAGTCATGGAGTCATAGAGCCACAGAGTCATAGAGGCCTAGAGTCATAGAGTCATAGAGCTATAGAGTCATAGAACGATAGAGCCATAGAGCCATAGAGTCATAGAGCCATAGAGTCATAGAGTCAGAGAGGCATAGTCATAGAACCATAGAGCCATAGAGTCAGAGAGGCATAGAGTCATAGAGTCACAGAATCACAGAGTCATAGAGCCATAGAGCCATAGACTCATAGAATCATAGAGTCATAGAGTCAGATAGGCAGAGAGTCATAGAGTCAGAGAGGCTTAGAGTCATAGAGCCATAGAGCCATAGAGTCATAGAAACATAGAGCCATAGAATCATAGAACCATAGAGTCATAGAGGCAGAGAGCCATTGAGCCATGGAGTCATAAAACCACAGAGGCATAGAGTCATAGAGTCAGAGAGGCATAGAGTCATAGAGTCACAGAATCACAGAGTCATAGAGCCATAGAGCCATAGACTCATAGAATCATAGAGTCATAGAGTCATAGAGCCATAGAATCAGAGAGGCATAGAGTCATAGAGGCATGGAGTCATAGAGTCATATAGCCATAGAGTCATAGAACCAAAGAGCCATAGAGTCAGAGAGGCATAGTCATAGAACGATAGAGCCATAGAGCCATAGAGCCATAGAGTCCTAGAGTCATAGAGCCATAGAGTCATAGAGTCATAGAGCCATAGAGTCATAGAGTCATATAGCCATAGAGTCATAGAGTCATAGAGCCATAGAGTCATAGAGCCAGAGAGCCGTACAGCCATAGATTCATAGAGTCATAGAGCCATAGAGTCATAGAGCCATAGAGGCATAGTGTGATAGAGTCATAGAGCTATAGAGTCATAGAGTCTGTGAGGCACGGAGTCATAGAACCATAGAGTCATGGAGCCATAGAGGCATAGAATCATAGAATCATAGAGTCATAGAGTCATAAAGTCTTACAGCCATACAGCCATAGATTTATAGAGTCATAGAGATATAGAGGCATTGAGCTGTACAGCACGGAAAGACTCTTCAGTCCAACACGTCCAAGCTAACCAGATATCCTAACGTATTCTAGTCCCATTTGCCAGCATTTGACCAATATCCCCCTAAGCCTTCCTATTCACGTACCCATCCAAATGCCTTTAGAGAATTAGAATTCCTATAGTATGGAAGCAGGCCCTTCGGCCCAACAAGTCCATACCAACCCTCCGAAGAACATCTCACCCTGACCCATTTCCCAACTACTCTATATTTACCCCAGACTAACGCACCTAACCTACCCATCCCTGAACACTGTGGATAATTTAGCTTGGCCAGTTCACCTCACCTGCACATCTTTGGATGCCTTTTAAATGCTGCATTGTACCAGCCTCCACCACTTCCTCTGGCAGCTCACTCCACCCTCTGCATGAAAAAGGTGTCCCTCAGGTCCCTTTTATATCTTTCCCCTCTCACCTGTGCCCTCTAGTTCTGGACTCCCCTACCCCAGGTTAAAGACCTTGTCTATTTATCTTATCCATGTCCCATGTGATCTTATAAACATCTATGAGGTCACCCCTCAGTCTCTGATGCTCCAGGGAAAACAGCCCCAGCCTGTTCAACCTCTCCCTACAGCTCAATCCTCCAACCCTGGCAACATCCTTGTAAATCCTTTCTGAACCCTTTCAAAATAATGCTGTGCAATCTTCTACACCCACTGTAGATAACAGACGTGGCCTGAGTTCAGAGCCTCACCTGAAACACTGCACTTCTGTCAGTACAGCACTCCCTCACTGAGGGAGACAGGATTTACAATAGGAGTCATACTTCCTCATCAAACATGCAATAGTTCCTCGAGTTTTACCATCCAACCCGACCTTAAATTCACCTGGACCATCTCTGAGACCTCCCTCCTCTTCCTGGTCCTCTCCATCTCCATTAATGACGACCGACTTGGCACTGACATTTTTTACAAACCCACCGACTCCCACAGCTACCTGGATTACACCTCCTCCCACCCTGCCTCCTGCAAAAATGCCATCCCGTATTGCCAATTCCTCCTCCTCCGCCGTATCTGCTCCCAGGAGGACTAGTTCCACCACAGAACACACCAGATGGCCTCCTTCTTTAGAGACCGCAATTTCCCTTCCCACGTGGTTGAAAATGCCGTCCAACGCATCTCATTCACATCCCGCACTTCCGCCCTCAGACCCAACCCCTCCAACCGTAAAAAGGACAGAACGCCCCGGTGCTCACCTTCCACCCTACAAACCTCCGCATAAACCAAATCATCTGCGGACATTTCCGCCACCTCCAAACAGACCCCACCACCAGGGATATATTTCCCTCCCCACCCCTTTCCGCCTTCCGCAAAGACCATTCC
>NW_025212901.1:22460-24615 GCF_004010195.1 Chiloscyllium plagiosum
CCCCAACAGCACCATACCCCCTCCCATTTATCTCTCCACCCCGGAGGCTGCCAGCCTCATTCCTAATGAAGGGCTTATGCCCGATACGTTGATTTTCCTGCTCCTCGGATGCTGCCTGACCGGCTGTGCTTTTCCAGCACCACACTCTCGACTCTGACCTCCAGCATCTGCAGTGCTCACTTTCTCCTTTCACCAGCCACTGGCCCCAGGGATGAGACATCTGAGGCCGTGAGTCTGTCCCCCAGCCCCTGTGTGTATCATTCCTTCTAGAAGGAAGGAAAATTAAACATTCCGCTCTTGCCCTTCGAAGGTGTGAGAGGGGGGCAGCAGTTATCAAGGGCACACCGGGCTGGAGTTGGAGATTTAGTATGCAGCAGCGCCACCAGGAGACCCTCAGAGATAGTGCAGCTGAGTGACCCCAGAAAACACCAAACCAGCTCAGACCCTGCAGCTCAGGCACACTGGTGCTGCAGTCCCAGAGAGAAAAAGCACACTGCAGTAGCTAGAATTCTAAAGAGGAAACCAAACACTGGAAATGCTCAGTGGATCAGCCTGATAATGGAATTAAAAAGAAATTGACATATAATTCTTCATCAGATCTAGATTATTCTGGAAATATTAACTTCTGATTCCTTTGCTTTATGAATGTTGCTGAAACCGCTGCATTATTGTTATTAATTATTATTCATAGTTTTTATTATTTCCTTATAATTTTTATTACAAAGCTTCTGGATTATTCCTACCCAAACAGGAGATACCGGGATCACTTGTTGGATCAGACAGAATCATGGAGAGGACAGTCTTTGTTCAGAATTTGTAGCAACTGTAAGTCCTTTCTTAAAAAGGTGTTGGACTCTTTGTTAGAGGCGCAATATGGTGCTAATGGGAAATTCACTTAAAGTGAATGCATCAGCTTGATCGTTGTCCCCACAGCAAATTATATTTTTAATGTTAAAAGGAAATTTCAGGGATGGGTTGATTGAAAATAGATGTTTGACCAGGTTGGTTGATCCAAAACATAGTCAAGTGTTTGGATCTGGAGAAGTTTTGCAAAGATGGAGACAGAATTTCAGAAGTTGGGACACAGCTCAGCCACAAGAGGAAGGAGGGGGTGTTGGTGGGAGGTGGGGTGTGGCAGGTACAGAGGTGTACTGATTGGAGCCAGGGCCAGCTGAATCTCACTGAATAGGTCAGCCTGAGCCAATCAGGGAGCCCTGGCTGACAGACATAATTAGGAGGGTTAAAGAAAACAAAAGAAAAAAAAGAAAAAAGAAAAAAAAGAAAAAAAGAGAAAAAAAAGAAAAAAAGAAAAAGGAAGAGAATAATTAAAAAAATATAATAATTAGGAGGGTCAGAGAGTCCCTTCACTCTTGGGATCAGCTCTGTGCTAACTTTTACTGTGCACATGTCAATAGAAGATGATGGGATACTTACCTTCTTGGAGTTATTTCAATAAGGCTGGGTGCACAACATTTACAAATGGTTACAGAGCTATCTGAGATTGTAAAGATAATGGAACAAGTCAATGGAGGTGAACTGAGGAGACAATGTGCATGGGTGACGGGTACCAGGTGACAGAAGATGGGTGATGGGTGAACGGTGACAGGTGATGGGTGATATGTGACGGGTGATGGGTGATGGTTATCTGAGATTTAAAGATAATGGAACAAGTCAATGGAGGTGAACTGAGGAGACAATGTGCATGGGTGACGGGTACCAGGTGACAGAAGATGGGTGATGGGTGAACGGTGACAGGTGATGGGTGATATGTGACGGGTGATGGGTGATGGTTGATGGGTGATGGGTGGCAGCTGATGGGTGACGGGTGATGGGTGATGGGTGACGAGTGAATGGTGACCGGTGATGGGCGATAGGTGATGGGCGACGGGTGACAGGTGACGGGTGATTGTTGATGGGTGAATGGTGACGGGTGACGGGTGATGGGTGATAGGTGATGGGTGACGGGTGATGGGTGATGGGTGAAAGGTGATGGGCGACAGGTGAATGGTGATAGGTGACGGGTGATGGGTGATGGGAGACGTGTGATGGTGGAAGGGTGAATGGTGACGGAAGATAGGTGATGGGAGATGGGTGACGGGTGACGGGTGATGGTTGATGGGTGATGGGTGATGGGTGATGGGTGAAAGGTGATGGG